>NC_057813.1:290332749-290632749 GCF_018294505.1 Triticum aestivum | reverse complement strand
GCACTTGATCCTTTAGTATGTTGCTATTGCTTTCTTCATGACTTATACATGTTCCTACAACTATGAGATTATGCAACTCCCGTTTACCGGAGGAACACTTCGTGTGCTACCAAACGTCACAACGTAATTGGGTGATTATAAAGGAGCTCTACAAGTGTCTCCAAAGGTACATGTTGAGTTGGCGTATTTCGAGATTAGGTTTTGTCACTCCGATTGTCGGAGAGGTATCTCTCGGCCCTCTCGGTAATGCACATCACTATAAGCCTTGGAAGCAATGTAACTAATGAGTTAGTTACGGAAATGATGCATTACATAATGAGTAAAGAGACTTGCCAGTAACGAGATTGAACTAGGTATAGGGATACCGACAACTGAATCTCGGGTAAGTAACATACCGATGACAAAGGGAACAACATATGTTGTTATGCGGTTTGACCGATAAAGATCTCCGTAGAATATGTAGGAGCCAATATGAGCATCCAGGTTCCGCTATTGGTTATTGGCCGGAAATGTGTCTCGGTCATGTCTACATAGTTCTCGAACCCGTAGGGTCCGCACGCTTAAGGTTTCGATGACAGTTATATTATGAGTTTATAAGTTTTGATGTACCGAAGGAGTTCGGAGTCCCAGATGAGATCGGGGACATGACGAGGAGTCTAGAAATGGTCGAGACGTAATATATTGGACGACTATATTTGGACATTGGAAAGGTTCTGAGTGATTCGGGTATTTTTCAGAGTACCGGAGAGTTACGGTAATTCGTATTGGGCCTTAATGGGCCATACGGGAAAGGAGAGAAAGGCCCCAAAGGGTGGCCGCACCCCTCCCCATGGACTAGTCCGAATTGGACTAGGGAGGGGGGGCACCCCTTCCTTCCTTCTCCTTCTCCCTCCCCTTTCCTTCTCTCCTACTCCTACAACTTGGAAGGGCTCCTAGTTCTACTAGGAAAGGGGGAATCCTACTCCCGGTGGGAGTAGGACTCCCCTAGGGCGCGCCATAGAGAGGGCCGGCCCTCCCCCTCCTCCACTGGTTTATATACGGGGAGAGGGGCACCCCTTGGAGACACAACAATTGATCTCTTGATATCTTAGCTGTGTGCGGTGCCCCCCTCCACCATAGTCCTCTTCGATAATATTGTAGCAGTGCTTAGGCGAAGCCCTGCAACGGTAGAACATCAAGATCGTCACCACGCCATCGTGCTGACGGAACTATCCCTCGACACTCAGCTGGATCGGAGTTCGAGGGACGTCATCGAGCTGAACGTGTGCTAGAATTCGGAGGTGCCGTAGTTTCAGTGCTTGATCGGTCGGGCCGTGAAGACGTACGACTACATCAACCGCGTTGTTCTAACGCTTCCGCTTTCGGTCTATGAGGGTACATGGACACACTCTCCCCACTCGTTGCTATGCATGACCATGATATTGCGTGTGCGTAGGATTTTTTTGAAATTACTACGTTCCCCAATAGTGGCATCAGAGCCTGGTTTTATGTGTAGATGTTATATGCATGAGTAGAACACAAGTGAGTTGTGGGCGATACAAGTCATACTGCTTACCAGCATGTCATACTTTGGTTCAGCGGTATTCTTGGATGAAGCGGCCCGGACCGACATTATGCGTACGCTTACACGAGACTGGTTCTACCGACGTGCTTTGCACACAGGTGGCTGGCGGGTGTCTATTTCTCCAACTTTAGTTGAACCGAGTGTGGCTACGCCCGGTCCTTGCGAAGGTTAAAACATCACTAACTTGACGAACTATCGTTGTGGTTTTGATGCGTAGATAAGAACGGTTCTTGCTATATTTTGCAACAACAAAGTAGAGGACGTCTAACTTGTTTTTGCAGGGCATGTTGTGATGTGATATGGTCAAGACGTGATACTATATTTTATTGTATGAGATGATCATGTTTTGTAACCGAGTTATCGGCAACTGGCAGGAGCCATATGGTTGTCGCTTTATTGTATGAAATGCAAGCACCCTGTAATTGCTTTACTTTATCACTAAGTGGTAGCGATAGCCGTAGAAGCAATAGATGGCGTAACGACAACGCTGCTACGATGGAGATCAAGGTTTTGCGCCGGTGACAATGGAGATCACGCTGGTGCTTCGGAGATGGAGATCACAAGCACAAGATGATGATGGCCATATCATATCACTTATATTGATTGCATGTGATGTTTATCCTTTATGCATCTTATTTTGCTTTGATTGACGATAGCATTATAAGATGATCTCTCACTAATTATCAAGAAGTTTTCTCCCTGAGTATGCACCGTTGCGAAAGTTTTTCGTGCTGAGACACCACATGATGATCAGGTGTGATAGGCTCTACGTTCAAATACAACGGGTGCAAAATAGTTGCACACGCGGAATACTCAGGTTACACCTGACGAGCCTAGCATATACAGATATGGCCTCGGAATACAGAGACCGAAAGGTCGAGCGTGAATCATATAGTAGATATGATCAACATAGTGATGTTCACCATTGAAAACTACTCCATCTCACGTGATGATCGAACATGGTTTAGTTGATTTGGATCACGTGATCACTTAGATGACTACATAGATGTTTGTGTAAGTGGGAGTTCTTCAGTAATATGATTAATTGAACTTAAATTTATCAAGAACTTAGTCCTGGTAGTATTTTGCAAATTATGTTGTAGATCAATAGCTCGCGTTGTTGCTTTCATTTGTTTATTTTGATATGTTCCTAGATAAAAATTGTGTTGAAAGATGTTAGTATAAATGATGCAGATTGGATCCATGATCTGAGGTTTGTCCTCATTGCTACACAGAAGAATTATGTCCTTAATGCACCGCTAGGAGACAGACCTATTGCAGGAGCAGATGCAGACGTTATGAACGTTTTGCTAGCTCAATATGATGACTACTTGATAGTTCAGTGCACCATGCTTAATGGCTTAGAATCGGTACTTCAAAGATGTTTTGAACATCATGGACCATATGAGATGTTCCAGGAATTGAAGTTATGATTTCAAGCAAATACCCGAGTTGAGAGATATGAAGTCTCCAACAAGTTCTATAGCTAAAAGATGGAGGAGAATCGCTCAACTAGTGAGCATGTGCTCAGATTGTCTGGGTACTACAATCGCTTGAATCAAGTGGGAGTTAATCTTCCACATAAGATAGTGATTGATAGAGTTCTCTAGTCACCATCACCAAGTTACTAGAACTTTGTGATGAACTATAGTATGCAAGGGATGACGAAAATGATTCCCGAGCTCTTCGTGATGTTGAAATCGACGAAGGTAGAAATCAAGAAAGAGCATCAAGTGTTGATGATTGAAAAGACCACTAGTTTGAAGAGAAGGGGAAAGGGAAAGAAAGGGAACTTCAAGTAAAATGACAAGCAAGTTGTCACTCCTGCGAAAAAGCCCAAAGTTGGACCGAAGCCTGAAACTGAGTGCTTCTACTGCAAAGGAAATGGTCACTGGAAGCGGAAATGCCCTAAATATTTGGTAAATAAGAAGGATGGCAAAGTGAACAAGGGTATATTTGATATACCAGTTATTGATGTGTGCCTTACTTGTGTTTATAGTAGCCCCTGAGTATTTGATACTTGTTCGGTTGCTGAGATTAGTAACTCGAAACAGAAGTTATAGAATAAACAGAGACTAGTTGAGGGTGAAGTGACGATGAGTGTTGGAAGTAGTCCCAAGATTGATATTATCATCACCGCACACTCCCTATACTTTCGGGATTAGTGTTAAACCTAAATAAATGTTATTTGGCGTTTGCGTTGAGCCTGAATATGATTTGATCATGTTTATTGCAATACAATTATTCATTTAAAGTCAGAGAATAATTGTTGTTCTGTTTACATGAATAAAACCTTCAGTGGTCATACACCCAATGAAAATAGTTTGTTGGATCTCGATCATAGTGATACACATATTCATAATATTGATGCCAAAAGATGCAAAAGTTAATAATGATAGTGCAACTTATTTGTGGCACTGCCGTTTGGGTCATATCGGTGTAAAGCGCATGAAGAAACTCCATAAAGATGGATTTTCAAAATCACTTGGTTATGAATCATTTTGATGCTTGCGAACCATGCCTTTTGGGAAAGATGACTAAAACTCCGTTCTCTGGAACAATAGAACGAGCTACTGACTTGTTGGAAATAATACATACTGATGTATGCATACCAATGAGTATTAAGGCTCGTGGCGGGTATCGTTATTTTATGACCTTCACAGATGATTTGAGCAGATATGAGTGTATCTACTTGATGAAACATAAGTCAGAAATAGTTGAAAGGTTCAAAAGAATTTTAGAGTGAAGTGGAAAATCATCATAACAAGAAAATAAAGTTTCTGCGATATGATCGTGGAGATGAATATTTGAGTTACGAGTTTGGCCTTCAGTTAAAATAATGTGGAATAGTTTCACAAACTCATGCCACCTGGAACACCACAGCTTAATGGTGTGTCCGAACGTCATAACCGTACTTTATTGGATATAGTGCAATCTATGATGTCTCTTACCGATTTACCACTATTGCTTTGGGGTTATGCATTAGTGACAGCTGCATTCACTTTAAATAGGGCACCATCAAAATCCGTTGAGACGACGCCTTGTGAACTGGGGTTTGGCAAGAAACCAAAGTTGTCGTTTCTTAAAGTTTGGGGCTGCGATGCTTATGCAAAAAAGTTTCAAACTGATAAGCTCGAACCCAAATTGGAGAAGTGCGTCTTCATAGAATACCCAAAGGAAACTGTTGGGTACACCATCTATCACAGACCCAAAGGCAAGATCTTTGTTGCTAAGAATGGATCCTTTCTAGAGAAGGAGTTTCCCTCGAAAGAAGTGAGTGGGAGGAAAGTAGAACTTGATGAGGTAACTGTACTGCTCCCTTATTGGAAAGTAGTTCATCATAGAAATCAGTTCCAGTGATTCCTACACCAATTAGTGAGGAAGCTAATGATGATGATCATGAAACTTCAGATTAAGTTACAACAGAACCTCGTAGGTCTTCCGAAGTACAGTCCGCACCAGAGTGGTATGGTAATCATGTTCTGGAAGTCATGTTACTAGACCATGATAAACCTACGAACTATGAGGAAGCGATGATGAGCCCAGATTCCGCGAAATGGCTTGAAGGCCATGAAATCTGAGATAGGATCCATGTATGAGAATAAAGTGTGGACTTTGGTGGACTTGCTCGATGATCGGCAAGCCATAGAAAATAAATGGATCTTCAAGAGGAAGACGGACGTTGATAGTAGTGTTACTATCTACAAAGCTCGACTTGTCGCAAAAAGGTTTTTTGACAAGTTCAAGGTGTTGACTACAATGAGATTTTCTCAACTGTATCGATGCTTAAGTCTGTCTGAATCATGTTAGCAATTGCCACATTTTATGAAACCTAGCAAATGGATGTCAAAACTGCATTCCTTAATGGTTTTCTTAAAGAAGAGTTGTATAGGATGCAACCAGAAGGTTTTGTCAATCCTAAAGGTGCTAACAAAATGTGCAAGCTCCAGTGATCCATCTATGGACTGGTGCAAGCATCTCTGGGTTGGAATATACACTTCGATGAGTTGATCAAAGCATATGGTTTTATACAGAATGTTGGAGAAGCCTGTATTTACAAGAAATTGAGTGGGAGCTCTGTAGCATTTCTAAAACTATATGTAGATGACATATTGTTGATTGGAAATGATATGGAAATTATGGATAGCATAAATGGATACTTGAATAAGAGTTTTTAAAAGAAAGACCTCAGTAAAGCTACTTACATATTGAGCATCAAGATCTATTGAGATAGATCCAGACGCTTGATAAGATTTTCAATGAGTACATACCTTGACAAGATTTTGAAGTAATTCAAAACAATCAAAGAAAGAGTTCTTGCCTGTGTTGCAAAGGTATGAAATTGAGTAAGACTCAAATCCCGACCACGGCAGAAAATAGAAAGAGAATGAAAGTCATTCCCTATGCGTCAATCATAGGTTCTATAAAAGTATGCCATGCTATGTACCAGACCTATTGTATACTCTACCCTGGTTTGGCAAGGGAGTACAATAGTGATCTAGGAGTAGATCACTGGACATTGGTCAAAATTATCGTTAGTGGAATAAGGATATGTTTCTCGATTATGGAGGTGACAAAAGGTTCGTCGTAAAGGGTTACGTCGATACAAGTTTTGACACTGATCCAGATGACTCTAAGTCTTAATCTGGATACATATTGAAGTGGGAGCAATTAGCTAGAGTAGCTCCGTGCAGAGCATTGTAGACATAGAATGTTTGCAAAATACATATGGCTCTGAATGTGACAGACCCGTTGACTAAACTTCTCTCACGAGCAAAACATGATCATACCTTAGTACTCTTTGGTTGTTAATCACATAATGATGTGAACTAGATTATTGACTCTAGTAAACCCTTTGGGTGTTGATCACATGACGATGTGAACTATGGGTATTAATCACATACATATGTGAATATTTGTGTTAAATCACATGGTGATGTGAACTAGATTATTGACTGTAGTGCAAGTGGGAGACTGAAGTAAATATGCCCTAGAGGCAATAATAAAGTTATTATTTATTTCCATATATCATGATAAATGTTTATTATTCATGCTAGAATTGTATTAACCGGAAACATATTACATGTGTGAATACATAGATAAACTTAATGTCACTAGTATGCCTCTATTTGACTAGCTCATTAATCAAAGATGGTTATGTTTCCTAACCATAGACATGAGTTGTCATTTGATTAACGGGATCACATCATTAGGAGAATGATGTGATTGACATGACCCATTCCGTTAGCTTAGCACTTGATCGTTTAGTATGTTGCTACTGCTTTCTTCATGACTTATACATGTTCCTACAACTATGAGATTATGCAACTCCCGTTTACCGGAGGAACATTTTGTGTGCTAGCAAACATCACAACGTAACTGGGTGATTATAAAGGAGCTCTACAGGTGTCCCCGAAGGTACATGTTGAGTTGGCGTATTTCGAGATTAGGTTTTGTCACTCCGATTGTCGGAGAGGTATCTCTGGGCCCTCTTGGTAATGCACATCACTATAAGCCTTGCAAGCAATGTAACTAATGAGTTAGTTACGGAAATGATGCATTACATAACGAGTAAAGAGACTTGCCGGTAACGCGATTGAACTAGGTATTGGGATACCGACGATCGAATCGCGGGTAAGTAACATACTGATGACAAAGGGAACAACGTATGTTGTTATGCATTTTGATCGATAAAGATCTCCGTAGAATATGTAGGAGCCAATATGAGCATCTAGGTTCCGCTATTGGTTATTGACCGGAAGCGTGTCTCGGTCATGTCTACATAGTTCTCGAACCCGTAGGGTCCGCGTGCTTAAGGTTTCGATGACAGTTATATTATGAGTTTATGAGTTTTGATGTACCGAAGGAGTTTGGAGTCCCGGATGAGATCGGGGACATGACGAGGAGTCTCAAAACGGTCGAGATGTAAAGATCGATATATTGGACGACTATATTCGGACATCGGAAAGGTTCCGAGTGATTCAGGTATTTTTCGGAGTACCGGAGAGTTACGGGAATTTGTATTGGGCCTTAATGTGCCATACGGCAAAGGAAAGAAAGGCCCCAAAGGGTGGCGCACCCTTCCCCATGGACTAGTCCGAATTGGACTAGGGAGGGGGGCCGCCCCCTTCCTTCCTTCTCCTTCTCCCTTCCCTCTCCTTCTCTCCTACTCCTACTACTTGGAAGGGCTCCTAGTTCTACTAGGAAAGGGAGAATCCTACTCCCGGTGGGAGTAGGACTCCCCTAGGGCGCGCCATAGAGAGGGCCAGCCCTCCTCCTCCTCCACTCCTTTATATACGGGGAGAGGGGCACCCCTTGGAGACACAACAATTGATCTCTTGATCTCTTAGCCGTGTGCGGTGCCCCCTCCACCATGGTCCTCCTCGATAATATTGTAGCGGTCCTTAGGCGAAGCCCTGCAATGGTAGAACATCAAGATCATCACCATGCTGTCGTGCTGACGGAACTCTCCCTCGACACTCAGCTGGATCGGAGTTCGAGGGATGTCATGAAGCTGAACGTGTGCTAGAACTCGAAGGTGCCGTAGTTTCGGTGCTTGATCGGTCAGGCCGTGAAGACGTATGACTACATCAACCGCGTTGTTCTAACGCTTCCGCTTTCGGTCTACGAGGGTACGTGGACACACTCTCCCCTATCGTTGCTATGCATCACCATGATCTTGCGTGTGCGTAGGATTTTGAAATTACTATGTTCCCCAACAGTATCTTCATAGCCCAACAGTCCTGCCTATGTATATAATCCGGCTGTCCGAGGACCCCTTAATCTAGGACTCCCTCACCTGCCATCCTGCAATATAGGCCGTCCGATTTATATCTGACGGATAGGAAGGAAACTATGGCAATTTTGCAAAAAGGTACCCACACACCTCTCCACATTTGCAAATAAGGCCTTCCCTTGTTCATCCTTTTCTCTCACAAGATAAAATACTCATACAAATGCATCTTGATGTTACGTGCAAAGCACGAGGATTATGGGGGTTCAGCTGAGAATATAATACTCAGACATGCTCATGGTTCTGGACTTTGGGCCGCAGGCCCACCCTGCATGTTTGGTCGCCCATGTGTTCTACCTCAGCGCTTTTCATATTGCAAGCGATCGGTACGGCGCTGGGTTTAGATGCTGTCGCAAGGAAAATAACAAAATTGAATAAAGCACGGCAGCTCTTGGAATGAAATCGAACGACAGTTCCTAACCAGCAATGAGAGTTGCAATTCTATCAATGATATACCATGTGATAAATAATATTGTCATACTACTTATACACACAGGACACTTGTTTCACCATGCCAGATTATTACATCAAAATCTCTTGGAGGATAGATCAGTTCGGCAGTTGCGTGCTGCTACTGAAGAATTTCAAAGTTGATTTGGACCAGCTCTCCTTGCCGAGAAAGTTGAATTTTGACATCATCCCCTACCGCAAGATATGATTTAGATTTGAACCTTGACCATCCTTTAGCATCAATCATCATGCGACCATCCTTTGTACTTACGGTATATTGAGCAGGTTCATTCACACCAAGGTTGCGCATGGTAAGAGAAACTTGGCTGCGGTCTCCCGGATTGTTGAACGACTCCCTCCTTACCCTAGGAATTCTCTGCTTGCAAACAAGAAGACATACCCAAACAGTTAGATCAACAAAGTGAATCATGTGAAACAACATGGAAAGAAAAAAGAATGAAGCACTTGGGCGCCCAATGCTTGCCAAGAAGGTGGACATGTCGGTTTTTGTAAGGACTTTGGTATATGAAGTGTGAACTGCAGACCATTCTAATGCCTGTGCAACTACTCGTTCATTTGCCCGCTGCACGGGCCGGAGCAGATGCTAGTGCAAGTGTTGGTGCAGGTGCCGAAGCCGTTGCTGCTGCCGGAGATGGTGCTCCTTGTAGAGCTGGTGCCGGTGTCGGAGCAGGTGCTGGTGTCGATGCCCGATCCTCTGGTAGATTAGCCTGATCCGCTGACGCAGTCGGTGCCCAATCCTCAGCTGGATCAGACTAAGCTGCTACCACTGTCAGTGCTAGAGCAACTGCCGGTTCTCGATCCGTTGCTGAAGGTGGTACCAATGTGAGAGATAGCGGCGATCGTGTCTGGTCTTCTATGATCAGCTTTCTAACTTGACTAAGCTCCGTGACCGTGATCCAGTTTTTTCTTCATTTCTTTTAAATGCGAGAAGGACTAATTGTGGCATTTTTGTTAAACCAAACTGCAGTTCATCATAGGGATTCAGGTTGTACTCAGACAACAGACTGATCCAATTTTTCCAGTAATACAAGTGATGGACAATGCCTTCATTACTGACACGACATAAGAAGTGAAACCTACAAAAATAGCCATCGTAGAGCAAACCAAATGGTTTATTCTGTGATGAGTGTCACATGGCAAAACCTGGATTGTAAAACTGCAGGAAAAGAAAGAAAACATGACATTAAATCAATAAGATTTAGATAGTAAACCAATAAGATTTACTTGATGTGACACAAGTGAATCCTTACTAGGAAATCACTATGTTGAAGTACTAAACAGAAGATTGATCATCCAACTACGGGTGGCATGCAGGCCCCCCGCCTACTCCCACAAGCAGGACAGTCCAAAGGTCGTGACAAATCATATGGACCGAACATCCATGGGACTGGAAATCCTAGTGGGTGCGATAAACCCTGCAATGCATACAGATATTGGAGTGTAATGATAATTGATAAACTGTCCTAAAAAAAGATGATTTGGATACTTCAAAATATACAGACTGATTGAGTGGACAGACATTAGCATAGACCATTCTCAGGACTGACCACACACCAAAAGAGGTAGTACTAAACAATACAGGGTTCACAAACACAAATCAAGTACTGAACAATAGTACTTACTACAGACAAGCAAAGTTTCACTAATTAAACTCTACAGACTATTTGTTGCCACCGACCTATGGGATGAACCATGCAAAATTGACTAGGCCATGGATTTCATGAGAGATGTCTACCTGCACCATCACCATCTCGTCAACCTTGGAGAACCTAACAGAGTGGTCTTTCCACTCATAAACATGATGATGAAGACAGGCCGCATCAGATTTGTTGGGAAGCTTTACAAGAACCACACCCTTCATAATCGAAGGCACAGCCAGGAAATTTTTGTGGTCAAGTACATCCTCGAGAACACGCCTGACAACAATGCTACAGGAAAACACTAGTTCAGGACACGTGGCGACAAGGACACATCAGCTGGATAGTTTAGTAGTAGAACTCATCCTCAGTTCTTCCAGTTCACACGGCATGACTTTCAGAACTTCATCTCCACCGCGGACCTGGTTCTAATTCAAACAGAAACCATATTTTATTACTACTTCTGTTCAAAAATATAAGATGATTTTCGATATTATACTCCATATATGACTACATATACGCACTGAAATGAGTGAACAAAGACACTAGAACATGTGTTCAAAGGAATGGGAGCAGAGGGATTACTTGCAATATCCATAACACAAGTTACTGAGCCAAATATACCCTCTTCAAAGGTAGCATTGATGTTCATAAAGTACTCCCTGCGTCCCAAAATTCTTGTCTTAGATTTGTCTAGATACGGATGTATCAAGTTACATTTTAGTATTAGACACATTCCTATCTTGACAAATCTAAGACAAGAATTTTGGGACAGAGGGAGTAGTTGAAAGTAAGCTATAAGAAATCAATGTCAACCTCTTGCATGTTTTGGTCAAAAGAGGAATTTAGAACCATCATTTGGCACACAAAAATCACATGCAAGATCACCCAAAAAGTTGTACTACTATACTAGTACTACATGTTAGATGAAAAAACACGATCAAGATCGAGAAAAAGATCGTCAAGAAGAGATATTACTTGGACTTGCTTAATGAGGGATCCCGGTGAGGGGGGCTTGGATAGGGCGATGGCTTTGAGCTTGTCTGCGGTAGTCTCGGCGGGGTGCTTGCGCTTCTTCATACCATGAGCCTCGACGGTTTTGGATAGAGCCATATACATCATGTCGGCCGGTGCTCCAGCGTCCATCCAAGAGAGGAAGCTGAGAGAGAAGATCGAAATGAGGAACGAGATGAGGGAGAAGCGAAGCGAGTGGGGGTTTTCTTCAAGAGAGGAAGCTGAGAGAGAAGAGTGAAATGATGGTTGCTTTGTCCGTCCAACTTACTGCTGGAAAGGAGGGGGTTTTGTGATTTGACGACTCAATGGGCATTACCGCGGCGCTTCGATCGGGGTAGTCTACCGTCACACTACTGTGGAGTAATTTATTGCATGGCTGGTGGACCCCGATGTTTGCTGTCCCACACGTCGGCGAAAGTGAGTAATTTAGTGCATGGCTGGAGGAGGATCCACACGGTAGAGCATGTCCAC
This sequence comes from Triticum aestivum, assembly GCF_018294505.1. NCBI lineage: Eukaryota > Viridiplantae > Streptophyta > Magnoliopsida > Poales > Poaceae > Triticum > Triticum aestivum. The sequence goes on along the minus strand of NC_057813.1, from coordinate 290,620,799 downwards.
TGTTTTTCATGAATACAACAAGCGTTTCCACTCTTACGACGGAGGAGTGCGAAAGACGGAAGCCACTTGAACATACACAATGCTCCTACTACTTGGCATGTGCAGTGGTTCATACGTCAGTACTACATAATCTTTTGCTAGTGTAGTAAGATATGACGATAACAAATGATGTTGTGCGCACGTGAACTATATGAACAGTAATGTAGTAACATAGTACCGCTTTTTTTACTGTCCGGTCGAGAATGAATGGTGAGATCAATGTTAACAGAACTAGGTCTATAGTGCACGGAGAGTATGGTGCTACAGTAGTCAACGAAACATGAACCATATGAGGGACGAATAGTGTTAGGAAGGGTGTATGAAGGGTGCACGGGATGGGAGCAAAAGTTCCCTTCTCGACCCACATTGGGGTGTTTGGCAGAGTGCATGAAGGGTGCATGAGTCCACACTAGTAGGTTAACACAAATACACGAAGAGGAAACAACTATAGTGAGATGAGAATGCAACCAAACACACACACACGCTTTGTGCTACTGTGACTGATCTGCATCGTCTAAGTTTGATCCAACGGTCATGTTGCGCTGAGACATGGACATGCCCATGCAGAGGGCGCCTAAACACCACAGAAGTCCCTCTGCTTCATGAGGCGCATGATGTTGGTGATGCAGGGTGCAACCACCCGCAGATCCTGCTCCCGGTCGACAGGAGACAACTCGTCAAAGACGGCGTCCAATGGCACGACTGGATTCCGGTGATGGAGCCCTGAAAGGATTCGCTCGGCAATGGCGACGATAGCCCGCAACCCCTCCTTGTCCATCCCCATCCCCACCATCGCGCGAAGACGGCTCAGCTCCTTGGAGATATAGGTGAAGAAGGAGACCAGGTCAGGAAGCCGCAGCTCGTTGAAGTCGACGGTGGTCAAACAGGTTTAGCCCGACGGCCAACGTGGTCGTTCTGTCACGACGGAAGGCATCGCGCAGCCGCGACACATGCATGGCAACTTGATTCACCAAGTGGATGAGGCGATCCTGGACCTCATCATGATCGGCCCGCTCGTGCTCCAGCCGGCTCCCCTGACGGCCTATCGTATCTCCCGCTTTCTGCAGAAACACCGCCGACGCCTTGAGCATCTTTGTGGTGGTCGCCTGCCGCTTTTGAAGCTCCATGAACTCCACGTCCCTGGCCCTGAGCTCCGCATCATTGGCCTAGAGCTCCTGTGTCAGCTGCCCCACCTCGGACTCCGTGATCTGCTGCGTCACCATGGCACCAGGTAGAAGCAATGGTGAGAGGAAGCTAAGGGGGCGAAATGACTGAAAGTCAATGCAATAACTACAGGAAGGCGGAGGGAGCTAGCCGAGGACACTACAAAAAAAAGACACATCCGTGACATTTTGGGCCGAACGAATTTTTTTTCTGTCATACATATGACACTTCTATGATGATAATTGTGACAAAACCCGGTATCATCATAGATCTGGTGGGCTCCTACTTCTATGACAAAAAATAATGACAGAAAATGGGCTTTTTTTCCTGGGCGGGCCGGTGACGTAGCTTCATGGCATTCTTTGGGCCGTCCATGACGGAAAAAACCGTGGTAGAAGCGAGGGGGAGGAAAATTTCGGGGAGTTGCCGGTTACGGTGGGAGGTCGGGGGCCGAGCGATGCGCGCTTCTCTCGTACACGTACGCGCGTGTGTGCGAGGCATTGGCTCTAACTGAACCCGAGCGAGGCGTTGGGCTCTAACTGAACCCGAGCGATTGCACTGCAGGCTATGCGTTACTGAACCCGAGCGAGCGATTGATGGCTGTTAACTGAACCTGATGGAGCGATTCCTTCGCTACTACTGCTAAGTGAAGCCGATCGATTGGATGAACAATGAGCGTTGCGGGGGGGGGGGGGGTTGGATGAACAATGAGCGGTGGCGTTGCCTCTAGATGAACAGGACCCCATGGTGTGGAGGGCTGGATGAACAGTAGACGGTGGAGGGCCGGCCGTGGAGGGGTGGTTGAACAGGACCCCGTGGTGTGGGGGGCTGGATGAACAGTAGAAGGTGGAGGGCTGGATGAACAGTAGACGGTGGAGGGGTGGTTGAACAGTAGCCGGTGGAGTAGCGCACGGTGGAGGCTGGATAAACAGGAGCCCGTGGAGGCTGGAGGAGGTCGACGGTAGCCCGTGGAGGCTGGAGGAGGTCGACGGTGGAGATGAACAGTATCCCGTGGAGTCCCGTTTTGCGGTACGCCACACCCCTCCCGATGAACAGGACCCCCGTTTAGACCGTAGAAGGTCCGTTTCATCCGTTTTGCGGTACGCCACACCCCTCCCGATCAACAGGACCCCCATTTCGACCGTAGGAGGTCCGTTTTGTCCGTTTTGCGGTACGCCACACCCCTCTCGATCAACAGGACCCCCTTCCGACCGTAGGAGGTCCGTTTCCTCCATTTTGCGGTACGCCACACCCCTCCCGATCAACATGACCCCGTTCCGAACGTAGGAGGTCTGTTTCCTCCGCTGTGCGGTATGCCAGGACTGTTTCCATCGCATGTTCCGTCCAAGCCCTCCCGATGAACACGACCACGCATTCTGTTCTGACCCAGCCGGTTGGCTCCCCATGAAAACGACGACGACGCTGTTTCTCCATTCCGACCCAGCCATGTACGTATGCGCGAGTAGGCGTTCGAGACCCTGCCCGTATGTACGTACGTGGCCATATTTTCTTTCTTGCACCCTTGCCGCTGTAACCGCTGTAAGTACGTGTACATGCCATGCGCGCCTCTACTACGACACGTGCGCGCCTCTACATCCACCAGTATATATGTACGTACACGTTCGCGACCATAATGACAACAATACGTACGCTTCGACCAGGTGGGTCCTGACTGTCAGGCACTTCCTTGCCTGCGAAAATGTAGCTGGTGGGTCCCAGCAGTCAGGCGGGTGAATCATTTTTTTTGCCCGGACGCACTTCCTTGCGTGCGAAGATGTAGCTGGTGGGTCCTGGCAGTCAGGGGGGCGAAATTTTTTTTTACCCGGACGAACTTCCTTGCGTGCGAAGATGTAGCTGGTGGGTCCCAGCAGTCAGGGGGGCGAATGTTTTTTTGCTCGGACGCACTTCCTTGTGTGCGAAGGTGCAACTCGTGGGTCCCATCAGTCAGTGGGAAACGTTTTTTCGTGAAATACGATGGCCCGTCCAGTGGGTCCCCGTTGTCAGGTGGAGCAATAATTATTTTCCGCGTAATAAGGAGGCACTTCCTTGCTGTGGCCATGGACCCAGCTGTTAGCCTCTCCACATACAGTCCACGTCTGATGGAAGTCGTTCCTTGACCATGTTGACCACGCCGCACCGAGAGCACCAGGGCGGTGGACGACAGCGAGGCCTAGGAAGGGGACGACGGGGAGCCGGGGAAGATGCGGCAGTGGAAGCCTACGCGGAGAGGAGTACGAGGGTTCACTGGTTCGGCTGCGGTGTGAGGCTGCCGTCGCCGCAGGGCCTGGCTAGCGGTGGGAATAGTAGGGGGTGGTGAGGCCTCCGCGGCAACACATCTGGCCACGAGAAGTAGGAGCATGCGGCACGACCGGCACTGCTTTGGACGGCTGGAGAAAGAAGACCGGAGGTTGGAGAAGCACTACGAACGTTGGATGGACATCGTACGGTCACTGGAGCTAGAATCGTTTATATTGACTAAGTTGACAAAGCCCTCCGTCCCCGTCAACTTAGTAGGCCCACAAGTCAGCCTCCCACAAAGGTGGGTCCCACCTAGTAGAGGGGGTATTCATTTTTTTGTGCGTAATAAGGAGGCACTTCCGGTGGGTCTGAGCTGACAGCAGGGGGAACATTTTTTTTGCGAAATAGGGTGGCCCATCGGGTGGGTCCCGGCAGTCAGGGGCAAACGTTTTTTTTACGAAATACTGGTGGCCTGTCTGGTGGGTCCCTCCTATCAGGTGGAGGAATAATTATTTTCCGCGTAATAAGGAGGCACTTCCTTGCGGCTGCCGTGGACCCAGCTATCAGCCTCTTCACGTACAGTATTCTTCCGATGGAATTCGGTCGTTGACCACATTGACCATGCCGCGCCGAGAGCACCATGGCGGTGGACGGCGGCGAGGCCTAAGAAGGGGACGACGCGGAGCCGGGGAAGAGGTGGCAGTGGATGCCCACACGGAGAGGAGTACGAGGGTTCACTGGTTCGGCTGCGCTGCCATCACCGCAGAATAACAGGGGGTGTGGGTGAGTGGAGTGGAGGGATGGCCTGGCCAGCGGTGGGAGTAGTATGAAGGCGGTGAGGCCTCCGCGGCAGCACAGCCAGCCACGGGAGGCAGGAGTAGGCGGCATGACCGACGCTGCTTTGGGCGGCTAGAGCAAGAAGACCAGAGGTTGAAGAAGCACTACGGCCGTTGGATGGACATCATACGGTCAGTCGATCTAGAATCATGCATATGTTGACTAAGTTGACAAAGCCCTTCATCCCCGTCAAATTAGTAGGCCCCGTCAACTTAGTGGACATTGTATGGGGAGTATTCTTTTTTTTGGCGTAATAAGGAGGCACTTCCTTGCGTGCGAAGATATAGCTGGTGGGCCGAGCTGTCAGTGGCGGTAATGTTTTTTCCGCGAAATATAGAGGCCCTTTCGGTGGGTCCTAGATGTTAGGTGGAGGAATCATTATTTTGCGTGTAATAAGGAGGCGTTTCCTTGCGTGCGGCCATGGACCCAGCTGTCAGCCTCTCCACGTACAGTCCACTTCAGATGCATGTCGGTCGTTGATCACGTTGACCACGCCACACCGAGAGCACCAGGGTGGTGGACGAGGTGAGGCCTAGGAAGGGAATGACACGAAGGCAGGGAAGACTCGGCAGTTGTTTCCCACGAGGAGGGGAGTACGACTGTACGAGGGTTTACTAGTTCGTCTACCGTCGCCGGAGAATAACAGCAGGTGTGGGACTATGGGTGAGTAGAGGGATGGCTAGGCCCGTGATGGGAGTACGGTGGGGCGGTGAGGCCTGCGCGGCAGCACAGCCGACCGCGTGGAGGAGGGAGCTGGCAGTCCTGCCGGCGCTTGTTTGAGCGGCTGCAGCAGGAAGAGCAGAGATCTAAGAAGCACGATGGCCGTTGATTGGACATCCGACAGTATACAGGTCATCTGTGGAAAGCCTCAAATCTGTGGAAAATAGCATATAGCCCATCTACCATTATTTCAAATAGTTTACAGCCCATTTGCTAATTCTTACAGGTTTTTTTGGAGCCCATATTCTTTTTGTTAGCATTACAGCCCATATTGTGGCCACGGTTAAAAAATTATACGAAATTTTGCATATGTCAGTGCGGTCTGAACTGTTTTTAATCCCGAAATTTCGAGTCACATTCAGACAGATTTTCAAAATAAATGTATATCAATATAAAATCCAATAAATTGTCCACGCATAAAAATCAATGCAATTTAAAATCTCGAGATGAAAAAAAGATATTTGAAACTAATTGCCGATTTGATGTGTTTTAAAAATGTACAGCCCATTTCTCATTACTGATAGGCCATTTTCTCGGCCAGCCGAATGAAGCTCTCCTCATCTTGAAAGATTTGCAGCCCAACAGGCCTGATAAAGTGACTTACTTGACAAATCACAAAAAAACTGGGCTAGCCATTTTCAGAAAGAAAAAAAACTACTGGTCTGGTCTGTGGTAAACATAAAAGAAAAGGCTATCTAGACAGGCCAGAGTGTCCCGCATAGCCCAGTTGACACCCTGCTTCCGTCTCAAAAACAAATTAGATAAATGCCACTCCAATTATGGCGATTCATAAAAATGCCACTACAATTTCCAAACTTTCAAAAATGCAACTAAAATATTTGCAAACTTTGAAAAACGCCACTGCAGTTTGCAAACTTTGAAAAACGCCACTCCAGACTTCGAAAAATGCCACTAGAAATGGCATTTTTCAAAGTTTGGAAATTGCAGTGGCATTTCTCGGACGCATTTATCAAATTAACCCAAAACAAAAATAAATGGGCAAGCTGCTGGGTCCCTGGTGTCAGCCGCTCGTTGTGCAATTCTCTCGTTTATTGACTACGTTGACAATGGCATGGGACCCAGATGTCAGAAATCCACTAGGAAGAGCCATTTTTTATTGGCTTGAAATAAGGAGGCACTTGATTGCGTACTGCCATGACCTTGGCGGGTCCCTGCTGTCATCCTCTCCATGTACAATCATCTCCTGATTGTGTACGCTTTAACTTGCTAGGCCCACAAGTCAGCCTCTAAACCCATGGAGGACAAATACAACCCATTTAAAAAAATAACAGCCCATTCCATATGTTCAAATGGAAATTTCAACATTCAGAGCAAAGTAACAGGTCTGATCCACATATAGAGTACTAAACTTCCATGTTGACAACCATCATAGCCAAGTTAACTATCTACTCCCACTAGACAAGTTCTAACTTACTCTTAGCTAACTAGACGATGCCAGCCGCCATCTGTGGTACACGCTAAACGCCGGCACCGGCGTCCTGCGCCTTGCCTCGGACTTGCCAGAGGTGCGGTAGGGCGCGTTGCTCGTGCGTGTTGGCCCTTTCAATGCCGGCGTGGTCCATCGAAGCTTCGGCTTCCAAGCGGGAAACCCGCTTGACGAGCTGGTAGTAAAAATCGGCGTCGCGAACGCGTGGGTGCCCGACAGCCTCCAGGGCTATTTGCCTAGCACCGGCCTCCACGTAGTCGGCCCAGTTGGGGGCGCTCTGCTCGCGACTCAGAGCGTTGGTGCGCTGCTGCTCCATGTCCCGCTGGCGGTGCAAATCGGCGATATGCTACTCCTCTTCCAGGCGGTCGTGCTCCAACAACTCCTGCTCCTCCGCCATGCGGTCGTGCTCCAACAACTCCTCGATCTACGCATTGCCATCTAAAGACAGATAGAATGCCTCCTCCCTCCGTCTGCCTTCCGGTGAAAAACCGAACAGTAGTTCTGGCGGTGACCGCCTCCGGCGTCGCCTACCGCGGACGGGCGGGGGCATGGCGTACATGGCGAGCGACGTCGGGCCGGTGGGGGCTTATGAGGATATGGCGAGTTGGGTCACGATGGCACCGGAGAAGGCCGGGAAACAGTACTTATAAGTGGAAGGTAGCGCGACCGTCATCGGAATTCAATGCATAATGGCTTAGCGCACCAACTTGCCATGGAAAACTAGGGAAACTGAAATTATGACTGTGCCGTCCTGTCCCGTCTAGGTCGCACGCCGGAGCGGCTCCAACTTCGGATCGGTCCAGAGTCCTGGCGCTGCTTCCGCGTAGCCGTCGACCGTCGCGACATCGCTCTTTCCCTACTGCTGGTCGCCACCGCAACCACGCCGGCCTCACTGACTTGGCAGCTGGACCTGCCTACTTCACCATGCCGCCAAATAGGTCGCACCCTCATCTCAAATCACTTTATTTAGGCATTAGTTGTCTGAAATTTTATTCTGGGCCAATCGATTCCCAAAGGGAAGTAGCACCCCTCGAGGTGGCGGAGCTCCTAGGCTGCCGGTTGGCTGGTGTCTAACATAAGGGTGCGGGGCCGCAAGTTCGCCGTGGAAGCAATGCTTAGATGGCTATCATTTAGAGTTGTGTGGGTTGAAGGTACTGCCGCCGCCGGATCTGAATGACGGGGAGTCTTTGTGGATTGGCCCGGGGGCGGCGCAACCACGGCTGTGCGGTGGGGCGGGGAGCAGGATTTTGGCCGGGGCCACAGACGGCGGTGGCAGGCTGCTCTGCCGTTGGTCGCTGGCTCTTCGGGGAAGATTCCGAACAGTGTCAGCCGGGAGGCACAAGACAGCCATCAAGCCATCCGGCGTAGATCGGATAGTACCAAAATAAAATAAAATCGTGTGACCCCAATTTAGTCTTTGGTCAATAGACGTGTGACCACTCTCGTACCTTGCTATTGATCTCTTCGTGTATTTCTTCAGATCAAAGAGATATGTCGTTCTTAACATTATGCGTTATCTGCATGTTCAGACACACCGTCTTCCAACTCACCGCAGCTACTCCAACAAGAGAATCATACACCAGAAGGGAGCTACAGTCCCCACTTAACAGTTCCCTGCATCGAATGCGTGTGCCTGACATGGACAACCACAACAACTGCAAGGCCATCGACAAGTCAGCACATGATGCTCACTCCTATGGATGGCAGCCAGATAGATTGTACCCTCATCTTACTTGTGTGCAACATTTATGGCTTTGTTATTCATCTAAGAACGGAAAATAGATCATCACATTTCACTGTATATTCATGCTGATCTCTTACAGGTCTTGTTCAGGAGTTCACGTTGTTCCATAGTTCAGCTAAGATACTTGTTCTTTAGGTAACGTTGTTCCATAGTTATCATCCATCAGCCAATGCTATCCCACAGGCTGGTGATTATAGTATTATACCACTTCTAGTATTACCTATGTTGTTCTTTAATAGTTTTGTGTGCCATCTAGTTAATCTCGAGTACAAACGATACATATTCTATAGCTTTCATCTGTGTTCTCCCTTTAGTTTATGAGACCTGTTGCTGCTAGTTAACCCGAGTCCTACTATTTATGTCGTCTCCTACATGCACTCATTTACATAAATATAACTACTAGTTGTCTTCCATGCATGTCAGATATAATTGCACACACTGATATATCCACAAGAACCTCGCGGAGCAATGTAAAGGCCAATAAACTTGATGTTAATGATACCCAATATGATGGACCATGTAAAGGCAGTTCTTCAGAAGACTTGCAGAAAGATGATGAATCCTCTTCACCCCACAAGGTATTTTTAACTGCTCTAACTTGGCCTATGATATTGGTACAACATGCATATAATGTCCTAGAGTGTATCTACTCTGTTGCAATGCCATGTGCTTAGCATGCTGATCATGCATGTAAATATGTCATGCCTTCCTGTTTTTTAGTACCTATTCCATTCATGATAACATGTTTTCAAATTCAAGTACTGTAATTCTACTCTATCGCAATGCCATCTGCTTAATTTGGACATCATGCTTCTGAATATCTTATGCATTGTTATTCATCAGTATGTACTTCATCTGTCTGCCATACCATGTTTTTTTACATTGAAGTGATGTTCTAGTGCTCTATTGCAATGCCATCTTATTTTCCCAATCATACACGTGTATGTTGCCTTAGTTATTTATGTACGTATTCCGCTAGCATATAGTTTTACATTCAACTAGTGTTTTTTTTGCTGTGTTGTCCTGTCGTATCCCTAGCTCTTACACCATACTCCCTCCGTCCGGATTACATGTTGCCGAAATGGATAAAAAAGGATGTATCTAGAAATGAAATACGCCTAGACCCATCCATTTTTTTTCCGGATGGAGGGAATACATGTCAATATGTCACGCCTTTCTATTCTTCAGTACCTATTCCATCTCTCTGCTGTCGCATGTTTTATAATTAAAGCACCATTCTTCTATCCAAGGCATGCAAGGGGAAGACGACTATGTTAGAATCTGAAGGGTAACAAGAGGGCCTTTGCAAAAGATCCAAATGCCAGGAGATAATAAACCAACTCTAGTTTTTATAGATACTGCTCCAGCACAGAGAAACCTAACTCCTACTGATAATAAGTAGATTCCAGTGGCCAAAGAACTAGTCCGCTCCAGTCCAGCAAAAATATGTCAACTCAATTCTAAGAAGCGTGTGCATATCCTTGCATCATGAAATTTCATAGCATGCTGATCATATTTTCTACATGGTTCTTACCCATCTCTCTTTTAGAAAATAAGCTTAACAGATAGAAGAATTTTTGCAATGGTATCGTTTGTGAGGAAAGATTTTTGCAGCAATTCTCTATGCTCCAATGTAGATGTAAGTACCTATTGTATATCACTATATTTTTACATCAGCATGTATTTTGTTAATCGGCGTGAATCCAACCTTTATTTGATCTAAATTTAGTTGTAGCAAAATGTGTGATTAAAGGCCACAATGTTGATTTTTGTAAGGAAAACTGCCTGGTGGTTTTGCATCCTGAGCTGCATGAGTGTACTATCTCATATCAGTGGGTTTGAATACTTTGGTTCTGCAGTGGGTTTTTTAGTGTTTTTTTACTGTGTTGTCCTGTCGTATCCCTAGCTCTTACATCATACTCCCTCTGTCCAGATTAAATGTCGCAGAAATGGATAAAACTGGATGTATCTAGAACTGAAATATGCCTAAACCCGTCCATTTATTTCCGGATGGAGGGAATACATGTCAATATGTCATGCCTTTCTATTCTTCAGTACCTATTCCATCTCTGTTGTAGCATGTTTTATAACTGAATCACCATTCTTCTATATAAGGCATGCAAGGGGAAGACGACTATGTTAGAATCTGAAGGGTTACAAACCAGGTCTTTGCAAAAGATCCAAACGCCAGGAGATAATAAACCAACTCCATTTTTCATAGATACTGCTCCAGCACAGAGAAACCCAACTCCCACTGATAATAAGCAGATTCCAGTGGCCAAAGAACTAGTCCGCTCCAGTCCAGCAAAAGAATGTCAACTCCATTCTAAGAAGCGTGTGCGTGTCCTCGCATCATGAAATTTTATAGCATTCTGATCATATTTTCTAAATGTTTCTTACCCATCTCTCTTTTACAAAATAAGGTTAAATGATAGAAGACTTCCTCCATTGGGATCGTATTCGAGGAAAATATCTTGCAGGAATTCTCTGTGCTCCAATGCTGATGTAAGTACTTGTTGTATATCACTATATTTTTACATCAACATGTGTTTTGTTAATCAGCGTGAATCTAACCTTTATCTGATCTAAAAATTAGTTGTAGAATTTTGTAAGGAAAACTCCCTGGTAGTTTTGCATACTGAGCTAGATGAATGTACTATCTCATATCACGCACATTACTGAATTGTAGTGCTTCTCTGGTTGCCCATTCATTCATTGTGTCAATGTTGCTTTCGTGCTACCTTACCTGGCTGATGATAGCTGTGCCATATTGTGTTAATTTGGTGTAGGCTAGTTTCCCAAACGTTCGTTGTGTCAATGTTGCTTTCCTATTATCTGACTTGGCCAATGATAGCAATGCTAGTGTGTTAATTTTGTGCAGGTTGCTGAAGATAAGAAGACAAACTCTAAAAATAGCAAGGCAACCCCATTGTTTCTTTCCAGTAAATCTAGGCCAGGTAATATGGCAATAACTCATGATTAATCTGTTTGGCTCCCATCCTAATTTATGTTATGATGCAGTGGTCGAGACACTCTCCACTATGAATAATACAAGCTTGCCAAAATCGCCATCTGAATCTATTCAGTATCCTCTGTCTCGAATGCAACAGAATAAATGTATGTTTGTGAACCAATTAATGGCTGAAGCAATGATGGAAATGGTGGATGAATCCGAGGTGCAGAGTCGTGCGACACAACAACTGATCAATGTTTCAGAGACAATGTAGCAAAGCAGAAAGAACTTGCCCACATGCTTATGGGCGTCATCTGTGCTGAGGTTGCAGATTGTGATGTTGTAGATGGTTAGGTTCTGCTCATTTATTTGCACTGGCAACAATCTTTGATTGCACAGTGGATGTAATTTCCTGTAATATATGTTGGATGTGCAATGTTATTCCCTGTATGCCGTACCTTTGCTTGATCGGTTTTGGTCCTCTGCATAATTGCTCATCGTAATGGGCTCAAAATTATCTAATTTCACCTAAAGACATGTACAAACTTTAGTGGGCCCATTAAGTTAATGGGCCGTTACTAGGCCAAAAGTTAATGGTCGGCCCTCTTACCTCCCGGGTCGTTAACAGGCCGACATCGAAGCGGGCAACAGTTGGCCCCAGTTTATTTCATGGGCCGTTAACAGGCCGTTACTAAGTTTGGGCTACATATGGCCCAACTTTACTGTAGGCCTTTAGAAGGCCGAAAGAGACAGCGGGCTTGTACTGGACCATGAAGACCATGGGCTGCTAAGAGGCCGAAAGTCAGGTCGTATTGTAAATGGCCCAACTGTGTTGTGGGCCTTTAGCAGGCCAAAAGGAAACCGGGCTGGTATTGGACCATGTAGGGTATGGGCCATTAAAAGGCCAAAACTAAGGTCCGACTGCAAATGGCCCAACTCATTTATGGTCCGTTAACAGGCCGAAAGGCACACAGGGCCGGGAATTGGCGCAACACTTAAATGGGTCGCTAAAAGGCCAAAACTCAGGTCCGACTACAAATGGCCCAACTGATTTATGATTCGTCAACAGGCTGAAAGTGACACCCGGCTAGAAATTGGCCCAACACTTAGATGGGCCGCTAAAAGGCCGAAACTCAGGTCCGACAACAAATGGCCCATCAGACTTATGGGCCGTCAATAGGCTGAAAGACACACCGGGCCGTAAATTAGCCCAACATTTAAATGGGTCGCTAAAAGGCCGAAAGATGTACATCCTGAAATTTGGCCCATCCATTAAATGGGTCGTTAACAGGCCGAAATGTCATCGGGCCGATATTGAGCCCAAATATATAGTGGGCTGTTAACGGGCTCGAACTGACGATGGGCTGCAATGGTGTGAAATCTTTACGGGCCGTTGACGGGCCGAATTGGCACATCTCTTATGGGCCGTGGGCTTAAATGGACCTGACACATGTAGGCCTTATATGGGCTGGCCTGCTAATTTTTACTTGGCCGGCCGTTTCACAGGAATGGGCCTCTGTTGGGTCGTGCCACGTGTCGACGTATCATAGGCGCCTTCCGTCCAATGAGTGGATGACATCTGTCCCAATGATGAGCCGACACGTGTTTCCTCTAGCCAATGATGATTTTACACGTGGAAAATCCCCATTGGTTGGGGCTGTTAACGGGTTATCGGATTCAAAACCCGACCTGATAGCTTAACAGTGTTCCATTATGGTGGATGCCACATGTCGGTCACCCTTGACGAAAGCACTTCTGTGACGCGTGATTTATCATCATGGAAGTGGACACTTCCGTGATGATAATTTTGGTAATGTCATGGAACACTTCTACGACAGCACAGGTATGACTATCTTGATTCTGTCATAAAATCGTCATGGATGTACATGCATGACAAAAAATGCGACCTACTGTGACAAACACATATCATCATGGAAGTGTATTTTTTTGTAGTGGGAGAGGGGAATCTTTTGGTTTTCACCATGGTAAAACACCAGTCTACGACTTCTCACATCAGGGAGCAGTGGGTTTTACAGGCGGAGTCATCGCGAGTAATTGCTGCCGTGCCTGATCCCGTCAATCAAAAAAATAAAAATCCTGCCGCTCCCTCTCCCGTCAATAAAAAAATTAAAAATCATGCTGCACCCAAACACCAGAGCAACGTCGTGGTGGATATTTAAATTTACCTGCCGGCAAGTAGATGAAAAAAGGGGTGAAAAAACAAATGTGGCGGCAGCCTAGCTAATCGGTCAAACTAGACCAACTAGCTAGCCACCGTGCTTCACTGATGTACTCGGCGGGAAAGGTGGTCTTTCGTGATTTGATGACTCGGCGGGAAAGGTGGCTACGACCGAGGAGCACCGAGAAAACGCGCGGTAGGGCGTCCTACGTCAGGAAGAATATATTTGTGCACCACCCGGGAGGACCCCGAAACCGCGCGGTAGGGTGTGCCACGTCTCGGCACGGAGGAAAAATGTGCGTGTAAAAATATAATGTATCAGATGTAGTACCTATGGTTCGACCTCGAGACCCAGCCAGTCAGTCGAAAACACCCCACTAGCCACACTGCTTCATCATGCTAACATGGCACGAAGGATAGGTGTGGTTAGCTCCGTCTCGACAAACCACAACGTCTCTTGTTCTAGGCGATTCTTCTATTTTTCAAGCTTTTTTAGTTATAATAACACCACGGCAAGCTAGCACCACTCTTAGTGTGTGCCCGTGCAAAGGTTAGATGATGGAGAGGAGAGAGAGATCGCAGACCTGGGACCCACCAGTAAGTGAGTCAACGGTCATGCACGTGTTGACGAGGCACTCCCTCTACTCTACTCAACGTAATACTGTATAAAAGCAAGTTTTGGGACAAAGACAACAACCGTTGTTGTTTCAGGCTATCGACTTACGCTTTGTAGTCCAGGTTGCCAGTTCGAATCTCGTCTTTTAGATTTGTTAGTTTTAGGTCCAAATTTGATTAATGACAAGTGGGACCCTCGTGTGTTGTTCCGATATTTCAGTGTAGGATGTTTTTTTAACAAACACTTTGCGGGGTTAGACAAGTAATGGCACAAGTTACACGTATTGTGTAAGTCTACGAACAAAAATGACAGTGGCATAGAATATCACATCCACCCCGCAGCTTAGATGCTATGGTGATACGGGTTTTTACATTGTTGGAAGTGAGGTCCAATGGCTTGGGAGTAGTCTTTGTAATGATGCGCAATTTCCAAACTCTCCAAAGTTTTTTTTGCAAATAAAACATTCAGGCCTCGTGTGTGCCGTTGCTCATATTAGGTGCTCCCCGCAGCTTAATTACCGCTATGGTGATATGAGCTTCTAGGTCATATGATCAGTGATCAGATGGAACATGCGTAGTACTTGTACTTTTCGTGCAATTCCCAAACTCTCTCAGCCGTATATTGCAAAAACATTCAAACCTCCTACTGTGGGCTGTTAGATCTCCATGAACTCGTATCACCATAGAATCTACGTTGCAGGAGCACCTCATATTCTCCCGTGCGAGAAAACATAAGGTGCTCTCGCAGCTTTGGATGCTACGGTGATACAAGCTTCGAGGTCGTTTGATATGAGATCCAATGGCATCTGAGCAGTCTTTGTGCTTGTAAGCAGTCGCCGGACTCTTTGGGGATTTTCTGCAAAAAACCATTCGAACCACCAAGGAGTTGTTGGGTCACAAATCCAACGGCTCCGAAGAGCTTGTATCACCAAAGCATCTAAGGTGTGGTAGCACATGATATTCTTACATACAGGAGAATATGATGTCCTCCTTCATCTTGGATGCTACGGTGATACGAGCTTCGAGGTCGTTGGATATGGGATCCAAGGGCATCTGAGTAGTTTTTGTAGAAATTGCATGCAATTCTCAAACTCTTCAAGGTTTCCTGTAAATATATTAAGACATCATGTGAGCTGCTATATCTTAGATCTACAAGCTCCAAGCAACTCGTATCGGCATATAGCATCTAAGGTATGGGGGCACATTATATTCTCCCGGGGAGGAGGAGTGGGGGTGCACAACCAATCGGTGTTTGGGAGGGTGGGGACAAATATAATCTGTACAACCCTAAACAGAGCTTCACAATTTTATCTAAGGTCGAGGGGTTGACCCCCGACAATCATAGCTCCGCCTAAACACAACATTTGCATGTACTGTAGTACTAGACTTAATATTCATGTTTCAGTGTCCTGTTCATTTTAAATATTGAATTGAGGACCATGCATGTCTTACATTTTACTCCCTTCATTCCTAAATATTAGTCTTTTTAGAGATTTCAAATGGTCTGGCAGATACGGATGTATATAGACATATTTTAGAGTGTAGATTCACTCATTTTGCTCCGTATATAGTCACTTGTTGAAATCTCTAAAAGACTAATATTTAGGAATAGAAGGAGTACTTTTGAATTTGTGTCATACATGCATGGTCTGGAAAAATAGATGCACTATACTTATTGGATTGTTATTGTATTCGTGTGTGTGTGTGTGTGGGCGCGCGCGCGCGTGTGTGTGGTCATATGCTTGATACATACAAAGTTTTCTCACCTCCATATTGTTCATCTTTTAAATTTGAATTTGCAATGAAAAACTTACTAGGGATACCATGAAACGTGAAATCCATGTTGAGATCACTATATCACAATCTCACTCTAATTCAAGAACTCGTCATAAATCAATTACCACATTGAGATTAGTATTTGCAAGGAAAATACGAGCACTTTAATACACATAGATTCGTTCGGCAATTTAAAAGATTGCTTTCGTATTCTAGAATGGTAGGACCCAACAGCGTACAAGCCAGACCTTGGCTCGTGTTGATCCTAAAAAACCCGGGCTCGTGTCCTTCTGGTGGCATGCGTGGTACGCACATTAGGCAACCCCAACCAGTCGAGCTTCCACGTTTCGAGTCGAAATATCTGGCGGCCAGAATTCCAGCCCTAGGAAATTCCCCTCATGTCCCCGGTCCATAATGACTACCGATGAACAATGGATGGATGCTTTAGTAACTAGACAACGTTACCTACCGTGCCGAGCACGATTCAATTCCCTCGGTCGCCGCTCACCAAGGTCACCCGTCAACTACTTTGCCTAGTACTATTACTACTACACCAGGATGAGCACATAATTGAGCCCGTTTGTTCGTTCCTAGTACTTGAATTAATATATCAGGCAATGCACTGGTACAGAGGGATTATCCTTTTACTCTGCATATATAACTTGTCTGAAGTCTAAGTAAGGAAAATGTTTGACCAAATCCTTTCTTAAAAAATACAACAAGACAGATGTATGGCTTGAAAATTTATTGCATGCTGTAGGTTATGATATTGTTTCGAATCCTGGATCTTAAATTTCAAAAAATCCAAAAGTGACCATAAATTCTTGAAACTGAGCATGGTCACGTGATATGGCACAAATATTACTTCGTAATTTTTTCTTCAATTTGAGACAAGTTGCTTATGACAAGTTGCAGAAATGAAGAGCCAAGGTATTTTGGAACGAAGACCTGTCACATTAAGGTGAACGCTTTTACTATTGAAACCGTGGGCATTTACGTGCCGCCATGAGTCCCGCTTCTCATCGGCAGGTGCCGTCCAAGCAAGCGTGTGAGTCGATGGGAGGCGTGCGAGCAGACCGCTGCGCCGGCTGACAGGGAGGGGTGCGAGTAGACCGCTGTGCAGGCTTGCCGGGAGGCAAGCCCTTTGACTAGGCTCCGCTGCCCACCTTCGTCCCCACTGCTCCCACTTTTAATGTCGCCGGCGCCGCAGTTTAGAAATCAAGCCTGCACTACCCGGTATTGCTACAATCTTCTCTCTTCCTCTCCGATTCTCTTGTCGTCTACCTCCAACCAGCCTGACCTAAACGTACGCCATGACGCATCATGATGGTCTACCCTTAGTCTTACAGTTTCCTGAGGAAGACACCTAGTCGGAGTCTCAAGAACGTAAGGCGCTTTGGGATGATCTTGCACTGGCCTTGCGGGAAGATGCCACGCCTGTCCCCGCTCCCATTTCGGCTCCCGTCGCCCCCGACTGTGCCAGCGCCCATCCCCGTGGCATTGATAGGCTGGGAGCCACACATTGTCGCCGAGCTTGATGCCACAGTGTTCCACGAGGTCCCCGCCGACTTTCATGCGCCCGTGCACCTGCCAGCGCATGTGCATGCACGTGCACTGATGCACACGCCCGTGCCGGTGCCCATGCACCTGCCAGCGCATGCGCCTATGCATGCACTGACGTGCGCGCCCGTGCCGGTGCCCGTGCACATGAATGTCTCCATCGCGCCGTTGACATCGCCTGTCCCCGCGCGAGTGCCAGTGCCTCCCTCAACGGCATGGATGGCCGCCGTCGACCGCTTACTTGCACCAACGCCGGTCGCCTCCTCCCACCAGTTGACTCGCTCCGAAGTCCAGAACATTGTGGCCTTCCTTGAAGGTAGGCCAACATTTAGGAGTACGCCAACAACGGCGCAAGATGCCGCCATCGCTGTCGGTCAGTGGCCTGACGACACACAGAGCATGGCAGAGGAGCCGCTTCCCACCACAAGACGCCCCCGCCGCCACCGCGTAATCTAAATTTGCCATGAAAAACGTTCGGATTGCCATGCTTAAAATCCGAATGTTTATCATTTCCCTTTATTTTAGATCGATCGTCGTATAATTTAAAGTTGGAGTCAGACTGAATGAAATCTACGGTTTGATCGATTGAATGTTCTGCTAGAGCCATATCAAATTAAATATAAAACGTCATCAAGCCACATGTATTCCTTGTCATCCAACGACCTAGACTGCTTCAATGTTGAGCACTCAATACGTTTAGCATGCAGTTAATTTCATGCCAAAAATAGTGCTAATCACATAATAACACGCAAATAATATTCTACTCAATATCCGTATGCACTTAATATACTTCCAAATTAACGTGCATTGCACGTACACACTGACTAGTGCTGCTAGTACGTGAAACTAGTGACGTAACTTGTGAACGCGTCCAGATATGGTCAACGGCAACATCGCCCGGGAGTTCTTCCTGTTTGCTCGTGCGTCTAAACGCAGAAGGGGAGGAGAGAGAGAGCACACATGGAACCCACCAGTAAGTGAAGGTGAATAGTACTAAAAATAATATTGCATGTTATCCATTAAATAGGTTGTGGTAATATAAAAACCATTATGTGCACCAAGGGGGGTACAACCAACATTGTTGTTCTACGTATGTTGCCTACTGACGTGCGGCTTGAAGGCCCTGGTCGCATGTTCAATCCTCGTCCTTTATTTTTTTAATTTGTATATGGGTCCAAATTTGTTTCATGACATGTGGGCCCCTCGGTGTGTAGTTTGTAGCACTTTAATTTGTGGGTCGAAATTTGTTCCATTCCAAGTGGACTATCGGTGTGTAGTTTTGTAGCTTATTTATAATAATTAAAGAGAACAACAGAGTTTTTTGCAATAATACCATGGTGTGACTTTGCAGGCGAGAAAGGACATGCGAGAGAGTGATGACCGAGCCAGAGGGAAATCAACTAGGGGAGGTGCTGGGGTCGCAACAGTGTTTGGAGTAGTTGTGGGCCGAATGCTACGAAAATATAATCTAAACCGACCGGAATAAATGCCTACACAAATTAATCCAAGGTTGGAGTGCCCCTCGCAATATAAATAGCTCCGGCTTTGCAAAGGATGGAGAGGTAGCTTCAATGTGTGGAAGATACGGCGTGAGAAACAAGGTCAATCATCCGACATTCATTGAGCAGATATAAATGCTCTGGAGAGATATTGTCTGATTGAGCTTTTGGCAAGGGTGAGGGCTGTAAGATAGAGCTTGAGAGATGATCCAGTCACAGACGTGTAGATATGTTTTGTGTGTGGGAGGAAGCAAGGTCAATCGATCACATAGGGTCGTCGTGCGATCAAAAGAGTGAGACGGGTTGGAGAGAGTGACCTAGATAGACAATGTGCGTGAGAGAGTATACAATGTGAATAGGCCGAATTGGGCTTAAACATGCTGATATATCATTTTTGTCCGAGAAAGAGCGAGGTCAACTGAGACATACAAAGAGAGAGAGAGAGAGAGAGAGAGGGAGAGAGAGATAGAGAGAGAGAGAGATTGAGCGAGCGTGGCCCACCATGAGGTCGAAAGAGTGGGGGCGGCTTGGATGGACTGACCTAGATAGACAATCTGCGTGAGAGAGTATAGAGTGTGTCGATCGAGGCCCGAACAAGGAGATATATCATTTGTGTGTGAAAGAAAACGAGGTTAATCGAGACTCAGATAAAGAGAGTGAGATTGAGCGAGTGTGGCCCGCCGTGCGGAAGAAATAGTGAGACAGTCTCGAGGGAGTGACCTAGATTGACAACGTGCGTGCATGCGCTCGAGAGGTTGGGGGGCAATATAGGCAATGCATGTATTTAGCGCGAGAGTGTGGGAGGGAGAGGGAGAGAGAGAGAGCTTGGGATGGGGTGCAATGGAGGGTGTGTGAGGTAAATACATTTGGTAACAGAATGGAAAAAGGGGGTTGTGTAGTTGAGAGAGTTAGAGATCGAAACATGGAGAGAAAGAATGAACGTGTGTTGGAAACTGATAGCTTCCTAAGGTGGTTAGGAGAGGAAGATTGACCGATACATGAAGTATGTAGCATGTTTGCCGCGAGGGGGGGGGGCTAAAAACAACATTTGAATGTAGATAGTATGAGATTTAATATCGATGTTCCAATTTGGTGTACATTGTAAGATTTGAACTGAGGACCATGCATATGGGTAATTATTTCGAATTCGTGCCATACTAGGTTTCGAAAAGTTGACATTGACTCGATTTGTTGTGCTATTTTGTATGTCATATGTTTGAATCCACCCAAAAATTTTCTCACTACCACGGTATTCATCATATACATATGAATTTGTATTAAAAAATTAGTGTGGATACAGTGAAATGCGAAATCCACATTAGAATTGGAGTTTGCTATGTGACACACACTCTAATTCAAATAACTAATTATGTGACACACACTCTAATCCACGTTAGCATGGATACTGTTTTGATCTTTTTTCAAATAACTGCTCATTAATTAATTTATAGCATCTTGTTTCGAATGACTAATTATTTGCAAGTAAAACACAAGCATGATAATACATATAGATCGTTTGCAAATGAAAGAAGATTTGTTTGCATTTTCAAATGTAGGCACACCACACAGACCAGGGTCGTGTCGTGGTGGTCGCGTGTGTCGTATGGACGCTTAGCACCCAGCCACCCACCCCCTCCCTCCCCCTCCCCAAAAAAGGACGACGACAAAATAAGTTCGCGCTTCCACATTTCAGATTGAAATATCTGGCAGCCCCAATTCCAGCCATGCAAAATCTCCCTTCTCCACATTCCCGTTCCACGCCCAGATTGCTCAAATCCCTAATTCACCGCCAGCCCAAGCAAAGTTCAAATCGCCCCTCCTCTCGTCTCTTTCCCCACCTCTGTGTCGGACGACGATGAAGACAATGGTCGCGCTTCACCACCGCACCGGGTGGTCCACCGACAACGTCGGCCGCCTTAATTGACGTGCCTCACAGACAGCAACTTCCACTGCATCAAGTGTGCTTCACCGACGTCGTCTCCCAGCTCACCGGGGCTACTTCACTGAGCACATCGTTGCACCTCCGCCCCCCGAGGCCGTTGGGGCTTCACCAACGATCTCGTCCACTGCATTGTAGAGCTTTGCTGCCACTCAAGATCCGCGTCCATGCGCGGCCATCCAACGCCAGTGCATCACCCTCAACGGCTCTGAAGTGACCCGCACTCTATCTAGGCGAGCATGCCCAAACGCCGGCCCAAACTAGGTATCCACACATCACTCCCTTGTGCACTGTTCCGACAATGTTTGGATATCCTTTCACTGCTCTCTTAGCTTACACGCCTATGCAACTCTAACTTCAACTCTTATTTCTTCTGGAGATATCATTTGAAACAAACAAAACCATTTTTTAGCGAAGCAGACGGTGCTACGGGATCTGGTACACATCCTGCACACCCGTATAACCTTGTAAGTATCTGTCCTCCGGTACAACTGCAAGATCGATTCCTCTTATTTGATCAACCATTCTCCATGTCAAAAATGCAGAGGGGGATGCAAGGAGCACAAGGCCTGCATATCCAAGCAAGTGGTAACATGGACTTGTACATGGAACATCCCAAGCGCAAGCAGAGCTGCAGTGAGCCTATACAATGAGCTAGCATAATTCCCTGCATATCAATTAATTCGTACTGGCATTCATGTATGATTTGTGTGCAGTGGCAGATCCACGAATTCAAGTTACCAGGGGCGAACATTTAACTTAAAAAATACAAAGGCACTTGCACTCCAGAAATCAACATAACTTGAGAAATGTGAAGCTATATGCACTTTGAAAACCAGCTAATGATCCAAAGTAGTTCAGATTATAAACACTAAATGATGTAAGCACCAAAAAATACAAAATGCAACATGGTGTACAAGGACTACAAACATGGTCTGTACCTGCTTGAATTATTCGTTCTCTGGCTGAAAATATCGAAGTGTAATTGCACCTACAACCAGTGCGCAAACTGCATATCAATATATCTATCCTGCACAAGTATGTCAATAGTTTCAAACAACAGATTAGAAAAGTATTTATGCTACATTGTCATGATACGGGGACTTTCTGGTAGATGACCTCGACGTTTCCTCAAGCCATGAAAATGCACTATATTTTACTTGTCATCAATGCCTGTAAATCTTTATGTCTCTCTCAACATAGCAGATCATCATTAGACACTAAATCCGTCAATGGGATCTTGCAAAATGCTTGCATTAGATCCCCCATTAGACACTATATGTTCATCACCAGGAGCATGTAAAATGTTTGCATCAAATCCTTCATTAGCAGTCTGTTCATTAGACACTTTAGGCTCAAGAACAACATGAGCTTGTATGTTTGCACTGGAAACTTGATTAGATACATCAGATTCAGTCAGTTCAGTATTGATTGGGGGAGTTATAAAATAAGTAGAAATTGGTTTAATTTTCTCATAGATTCCCTACATACAAGCAGTTTTACAACACCGTGAGGTTTAACTATTGGCCAGAAATTGAAGAGTTGAATTAGATATAATCAGGGATGAGATGTACCTGCTCGTTGCACATGCTACTCTTGCAAGCTACGACTGTCCATTTGCGCAAGCTCGATGCCATGCCCGTGCTGCCGCCGCTGCTTCCCACGCAGGCTACACCCAGGGTTGGATCTTCATCTTCTTGTCGTTTTGTTCGTTCGAAGCCCGGTGACCGCCCTACAACGAGGGTGCGAGGAAGTGCTATGTTGGTCTGTCCAGCGGCGGCTAGGTTAGGAGCAAACAAGACTGGAGGCTGGAGCGAACAAATTGGGATTTTTCCTGCTGTTGATCTATATGGGAGGCGCTCGTTTGGGCCGCGAGCCTGCTATAGGGCCTGCCTTGCACTTATGTTATTGGCCCATCCAAATTGAAACATTTTTCTTCATTTCTACACTGCCTGCTCATGCGTTGGGACGAAAAAAACTAGCCTGGGCCAACCTAGATGACTCAAACTAGGTGCACACTTTCCAAACACCCGAGGCGGCCGCCCATACCAACCCATATGATGGCGTCGCCCCTTTTTGCGTGTATGATTGGGGTAGTGAAAAATATTCCAGTGACGCTTTTGATTTACCCACAGAATGGTTGAATTGCTTGTTTCTATGAACTGAGTTCGCCAATAATGTGAAGGACGCCAGTCTTTTCATCCTATTGTAGATTGCTTAGATATGGATATGCCAAAAGTAATCACATGAAATATATAGTAAAAGCCAGTGTGATGTGTGTGGCTACAACTAGTCTGAGTACACGTCCTCATATAACATATCAAGGACGCACCATCTTACCAGATTAACCATTCGACTTACCAATGCAGTGTGGGAAGAAAGAAGTATTGGGACTACGTATCCAAGCAATTGATGCCATGGACTCCTTCGTACAACCTTGTAAGCAAAAAAGAAGTTGCAGTGTGCCTATACAAAGAGCTAGCATAAGTTCAGTTACCTACTTCTCGGAATTTTAGTTAGCCACTTATTGCAAAATTGTTCAATTATGTTGCTTGGCTTAATTTAGTTTGCTACTGATTACATAATGCCACAACCTGTTAATCCTATTATAGACTACGCCTATCTATGTGTTTGATACTTACTGTTAAGAATTACCTGTTTGCCTGAACTTAAATAGCTACTTGTTTGTTTAACTGCTTTACTGCTACGACAACGGGTTATAATGATGTTAATAACTACTTTTCAGCATCCAATTGAAACTCTTTAATTCCTTGTTTGTTTAACTGGTTTGCTGTTATAACTCCTAGTTGAGATGTTTTGCTAACTTCAACTTTTCTGAATCCAATCAGAACTTTAATGGCAAAACAGGTTAGCCCAAGATCAAAGAGCAAGGTCCCCATGGACGTTGTATCATCCCACAGCAGTGGCACCGGCCCAATCGTGCATTATGAATTGCCAACTGCTGATGCTCTAGAGGCTAAACTAGTGGTAGAAAGAGATTCTACTTCTTCACTTAGAGTTGAAGTTGACATGTTGAAAACAACACAATCACAAGCAGTGCCCAAGACAACCATTAAATATTTGGTGGAGTTCAAAACAAAGCAAGCTGAGAATGAACACATTGTTAAGATCCTGAAGGAAAAAAGGAAATTAAATTCCCACTTGGTAAATCATAGGTGAAATGTTCTTTCCATCATTGAATAACCTTTGTGTTGTTTGTTCATGTAATCAATCAAACCATTTGTTTTAGAGATCATGTAATAATTTTTTTTTGTTTTTTGTTTTTTGTTTTGTAATTTTATTTGAGCACAAGTATGTATTAATTGATAAGACTCAGAGACATTTCATTTTGATTGCTGTGCCAGACCTACAAATATGCCAATTAGGCTGAATGTGCATTCAGCAATAATAGTAGTATAGATGGACCATAAGTGGCACGCATCGGAAAGGGCCAAGATGTTGTACTAGCTTGGCTAGAAAAGGATACTGTTGTAGCAAAAAAAAAGTACAACTGCCTGGCTTATGTATGTTAGTTGACATTATTGATCCATATACTTTATAAGTGTTTATATATCTGTTAGTTCTGCACATTCTTGGTTGATTGACTCGGTACATGAATCTTGATACATCGCTTGTGTACATATCTAAATGGGAGTACACATTATGCCGCGTGTGACATTTGAGTTGGACATGAAGTGTTCCAAATATTCGAATTCACCTTAAACTGGATTCTAGCTTCTGAATTTGAGTACCTGAATTTGTAAACCATATTCATATATGACAATGGAATACATCTTTGTCGTCGTTTTGAAGATATATAAAAACACATAGAATGATTTATAAAGATTCTTATAGGAATACAAAATGGATTCGAATTTAGTTGCCAGGGTAAACGTGGATGCTTATTGTCCCAAAATTCGAAAGAAGCGGCAAAATGTCCACTCCCACGTCGGCTGCCCGAAGCCAAGTGTTCGGGAGATGGGAATTACTGTCTACCCATTACACGGACAATCCATCGGCCCGATTTCGACCGCTCTAAATAGGGGTAGGTTAGTAACTTCAATTAGACGTGACACGACAGTCTCTGAGCCCATTCCGACACGGTGGGCGCCAAATATGGGCGGCAAAACACATTTGATTCAAGATCGTCCGAAAGACCTCTGTTTCTCCCTCCATTTCAGCATTCATACACGGTGGGCTGCAAAACAAACTTGACTCGGCCGAAATCAATGTAGGAAAATATTTTCAATAGGGGCTGGTTTGTAACTTCACTCAGACGTGACACAACTGCCCTACCTGTCAGCCCCGTTCATACACCGTGGGTGCCAACCATGGGCTCTAACCACCGTCTCCTCGCCCGAAATCGCTCTGGGCAAATATGGTGAGATGCGAGATTACCGTCGTATCCCCAACCAACGAGACGTCCAAATTTTAAATGGGGGCTAAGTTCGTAGCTTTCCCATATTTCAGACAGGCGCGTCCCAAAAACATGGTTCCCCGTACCTCTCCCTCCATTTCCCATTCATACACTATCCGCGCTAGAACACCATCCCCACACCAGCCTCCGTCCACCACCCCATCCATCGCCACCGTCCTCCACCCATCCATTGCCACCGTCCTCCACCACATCTATCACCACCGTCCTCCACAATGCCGGAGCGCCTACCAAGACCGCATCGTCCACTGCTAGAGATGGATGTTTCTCATCCACGGTGACGGACCAAGAGCCTTGCATCGCGTCCTCTCGCTTCATCGGCGCCGTCGTCCTCTTTGCCGGGGCCACTCAAATTCTCTTCTACCGCAACGGGACTTATCCCCTGATGCACCTGTCTACCGTCACAGATCTGCTTCAACGCCACTGACAGCCATCGCACCCCCAATGCCTACACGGCGCTACAAGAGAGGTGGTACTTCATATGTCCTCAAATTTTTTATCTCAACCAGAAAATAGATCATAACTTGGTTACTCTAGTTTCTTTTCAGCTCTTAGAATTTAGTTCTTAGTTCGAAGCAAACAATGGATGCTAAATATCATTTCTCCGGTTTGCAGCTTCAAATCTGCCATGGTACATTCATAATACGGTTTAATTGATCATGCTTAGGGTTTAATTGATCATGTTGGTTCTGTGGTGGTTTCTTTAATAGAAATCGGAGGGGAAACCCTCTTTTGCTAAAAAATATATGCTTAGAGTTTACCCCTTTTATGATCACTATACGATCAGAATACGTGCTTCATGTCATAATAGCATTGCTCCACCCATCAAGCTAAACAAGCTTAGTTGTTCAAATATGAATCTGATATTATTAAAATACATTCATTTAATTGGTCAGCTAAATGTTCCTTAATTAGTTTTGAAAATGCATTTTCGCCGCTCGGGTGTGTATCTCTATAGGGTGCCCACGATGAGCCGGCCCACCCTGGGATTTTGGGTCATCCCAGGCCCCGATCCCCCTCTGTTCTGCTACGCTCTTCCGATCTCTACTAGCCCCCAGCCGCCTGCCTCGCCAGCGACTTGCCCTCCCCGGACGACATGACTCTAGGAGGAGACGCCGTACTAACAGGAGGTCAGGAGCCACTCGCCCACCGTGCCTACCTTCCTAGTCCGTTCATGGCTCAGGCATGCAACACCCACTAAGCCAACCCAATTTATCTTGAGATACGTCCTCAACACGCATCGGCCACTCCTCATCACCCATTTTCTAATTGATTCATTACTCATTAGGCAGGACTGTCATTACGGTTTGTTGTGTGCTCAGTGCTACCTACACTTAATGGTTCAGATGTATTTAAGTAATATTTAGTACCTATAAAGTTCACAGGGTTTTCAAAATTTTGGCCATAGGAACAGACACTAGTAATTTTGTATTGTTGGTCGTAGTGACATTGACCCAGATTACTAGTGCAAGCCAGGTTTGTTGACAATTTTACTTGTCTTTCTTACTCATTTGATATAATATCCAATTATTCACATCGATTAGTTGCAAATAATAAGTGCTAGACAAACTTCTTGATTTAGATTTTGGACTGTCTCTTACTGCAGTTACAATTATGCATACTTTTCCTAGTAAGCTCACAAGTAAATGAATGATTCACTACATCTATGCTTGCCTTGTCATATTTTTTGTCAATATTCTTTTAGGATGGACCACCCTGTTTCTAAATACTGGAACCGTAGACATGAGTGAATATTATTTCTCTATGTGATCTCTTCCATCATGTGTGGGGAACGAACACTACATTGTATAGAAAGAAAGTGTCATTTCCAGCTTTTACATAGGCTTCGATCTTTTACATGAAATACAATCTGCGTACTTGCTTTGTGTCGCACTACCAACACTCCACCCTTGAAGCTAAACATTATGACACTCATAATTCCTTAGTTTATTTGTCCAAAATACGAATTTCATATGATTCTAATGTTCCTACTTCAGTTTTGAAATGTGTGTCTGCTTGTTATAGAGACATAAGGGGTTTGTATTTTTGTGTGTCGTCTGGTCAGCACGGTTGGAGGTGAACTTTGCATATGCAGGGGTTTATAGGGAGACACTCTTCGAGTTGAATCCAAAATGCATTCCATAGATAATCTGACTACTTTTTATGTTTTCATGAATCTCAGATTCTGAACAACATCATAATGATTATGAGCTTGCGCGCATGAAAAGAAGAAAGTAGAACAATGCCATGGATGTGAAACTTGGCATTAAGGGTCTGAAATCAAGTCTGGATGCAATGCAATGCAAACACTCTCCACCTATAGATTCATGCTCAGAATATGATCCTAACAGCGATTCTAAGCTAGAGGGAGACCTAAGTCAATGTAGCTCCCTAGTGGAGGAGTCAGAGGCAGATGCCCTATCTTATTCACCCATCAAGGTGCTTGCTCTAACTTTCCAAGGTTATATTGGTCACACATATCTTGCAACTGATGCTTTGCATTGCTTCTACTTTGTTGAACTGCCATTAACTTAGTTTACACATCGTGTATGTGAATATGCCCTGCCTATCCATTTTCAGTACATATTCCATCTATCATCATACCATATTTATCCATTCAAATGTTGTTCTTGTGTATCAGACATTCAAAAGGAAGAGGGTGATTGCTGATCATGGAGGAGCACAAGCAAAGTATTTGGAAAAGGTAGTGGCACCTGATAAATCAAATAGCCCATTAGGTGTAGTTGCAATATCACCTGACCCACAAAACACCCCAACTCTAGCAGACTCTAGCCCTACTACACTGGTCATTTCTGATGCCCCAACCCAGTAGACCCCAACTGCAGCAAACATTATGATTATGCCAGTTGACATAGCACCAGCTCTACGACGCAAAACCCCCATTCCAGCAAAGAGTACACCAAATCCAGTTGCCAAAACCCTTTTCGAACCAGAGAGAGCCCCAATTGCAACAAATAGGACCCCTGTTCCATTTCTTCCTAGTTTAGAAGACGCGGCTTATATTTTTGTCAGGAACTTTGTGCGCATCTTTCCTTCATGGAAAGATTATACCGCAGACACAGAACAATTTCCAGTCTTCCTCCGCAACTTATGCGTAAGTAATGTACTAATGTTATTCATGGTCATTACTGCATATGTTTCTGCTGACAGAAGACACAAGATTTCATTCTTTTAAATAGGCGAGGACCAAACTGGATTGTGAAGACAAGCAAGGGTTGGTTGCACTTTTCAAGCACTCATTGATGAAGCATTGTTCCTACCTGAGGCAAGCGCACTTCGATGGCAAGCCTCTAAACGAAATTTCTATAATAATCTTGTTACACACTGGTCTCGGCTGCAGCATAACGTGCTGTCTATGATATCACATCACAATTTGAACTACATTTCTGCATTTGCCTTAACGTCTCACTTGTACGAAAACTGTTATCAAAAGAACATTCATTTTCAAGGGACCACAGAATCTTGCAACTATACTGCACACTGCATTGCTCTTGTGAGTACCTCTTGCCCTGTATGACCATACTTACTTTCATAGTTGTTTGATTATGTAGCATCACTACACATGTTAGTCTCGTTATCGTCCATTTGGTGGACATTATAAGATCCATATGGACTCTTACATAAATTTAGAATCAACCCAATGCTTTTGAAGAGGTTTAGCTCTGCAGTCCTCTTGTAAGGACTGAACGTCGTCTATCATTGTACTTACATTAACAGCTACTTCCTCCGTCCCATAATATAAGAACGTTTTGTACAGTACACCAATTTTCAAAACACTCTTGTATTATGGGAAGAGGGATTGGTTCATTGTGTAGCATTCTGCATCTTATCTCCCTCGCCCACCATTTACTAAAAAAGATCAGATCTATATTTAATCTTACCAAAAAGTAGAATAGACAAACAATACTAGTGCAGAAGTGTAGCCCATTGCTCTTGTCAGTACATTTTGTCCTGTAAGGCTTGTACTTCCAGGGATTGGTAATTGATTATGTAGCATCAATCTGCATCTTATGTTCATCATCCTCTATCCCTTCCATTATTATCATATCTATAATTACTCTCTACAAAATGTAGAGTACATGCATGCTTATGTAGAAGATTCTGTGCTGAAATTCTTGAGTTATCCTTCCCTTGACATGGAGAAGGGCATTATAAAGCCGGTGTTCACTGTTAATGTAAGTCAGTCCTTCTAAAGCCTTTATCCCCAACTACTGCTTAATTTTCTCATACTCCCTATCGTTTACTGTTGTTTAGTTTGCTGTTTCTACCAAAATGCATGTTCCGAAGAACCGTAGGTTCTAAGTTTTACTTGTAAAACCAAATTCCTTATTCATACCATGCACATTACTCAATACTCCCTATATGTATGCTTGTTTTTGTGGATCTATAATCCAGTGTGTGGTGAAGCAGCCCACGTTTGCACCTTTTCATCTCCTGTTTTATCTTACTGATGTGGCTGATGATATGAACAACATGCCATGCACATTAACCAAAATAGATACAATGATTTTCTTTGCCCTTCATCTATGCTTGTTATGTTGACATGGTAATCCAGTAGTGTGGTGAAGCTCCCCGCATTATGAACAATGCCAAATTATGCTATTGATATTTTGAACTTACTCTTTATTTTCTAATTTGAAATTGGATGGAATTGATAGCACAGTTATCATCTTTGTTTATACACGTGCAAAACCTGTCATATCTTTGCTTTGTTTCAGGGTGATATGCCTGATGGCATGCACAAGTCTGCTGAAGGCTGTGAGACAAACCCAACATATATTGCAGCAAAGAAGGCAAAACATCTTGAAGATAGCGAGACAACCCCAAAGTCTTGTCTTGATGTAGTGTTCAAGTTACTTGAGACTAGTAGTGAGACAAGCTCACAAAATTCGTTGTGTGAATCAGTTCGACTTCTTTAGTCCCAAATTCTAACAAAAAGGCATTCTACAACTCAACTTCGACTTGAAGTCCTATCTCAAAGAAAGATTGCGGAGAACACCAATGAGAAACTCATCACTAAACATCTACACCTGGAAGCTATGACCAACATGCTAGGCCAGTCTCACAGCCTTGCTCAGCAGCTTGCGCAACAGTTCCCGCGCAAGGCTAACCTTTCTTGAATTGTCTTGGAAGTGGTCTCGGTTCAGTATTATTTTGTTACGCTGTAATGGTGCCCAATTTTTGTAATCTGCTTCTTTGTTGCGCTTTATGATCACTGGTGGCGAACTCCAATGCCCAGTGATTGTAATATATCATAAATCCTTTAATGTACAGTGTAGGTTTATTCTTAGTTACCATGCCATAATTTCTTTATTGTATAGAGTAGGTTTGTTCTTAATTACTACTAGTTACTTCCATCATTCGCTATCTAAAAAATTTGATGTAGTCAACCGGCCGAAACATTCGCCTCTAACGGGCCTGGTTTTTAGCGGGCCACAATTGTGCCGGCCAGCATCTTTCTTGGGCCCGAATGGTTGGGGCCTTCACACTTTGCGCCAGGCCCACAACTTACACCGGCCTATATTTTTGTTGGGCCTTTTGTGGACCCAATGCTTAGTTTGGCCCAGGTAGCGTTGGGCCATTAACAAACTGAATATTTTACTAGCCTGTTACGGCCCAGATGAAACCATGGGCCTTTAGCAGGCTGAAATGCATGTTGGGCCTCAATTTTCACTAGTCGTCGACGGGCCTTCAGCAGGCTGAAATGTAGACCGGGACCTTTTGGGCCCAGTTATATCACAGGCCATTACCAGGCCAAAACATATGTCGGACCTTAGTTGGCTCACTGATATCATGGGCATTTCAGAGGCCAAAAGCTTAGTATAGGCATCAACGGGCCGAATTATACGACAGGACTTTAACAGGCCCAAAGTCACGTTGGGCTTAACTTCTGCCACCTTTATCATGGGCAGCATGGGCCATTCCCAGGCCGAAAGTCACACCGGGCTGATATGGGCCCATGTCTACATCAGGCCTCTAACAGGACAAAAGTCACTGGGCTGTAATTGGGCCCAAATATTCGGCGAACAATTAACGAGCTAGATCTAGGTTTGGGCCGTAAATGGGCCCAAATATTCGGCAAAGAATTAACGGGCCAGATCTAGCTTCGGGGCGTAAATGGGCCTTTATTAAGCAGGTCGTTATTGGGCTGGCCCACTAGTACCTGAGTAAGTACTACGGGCCTTTGACTGGGCCACCCTTTTTTACCTATATGGGCCTCTGTTGGGCCCAGCCACGTGTCGACGTATAATAGGCATGTCTCCTCCAACGGACGGGCGACATCTGGCCCACGGCCAAGCTGACAGGTGTTCCCTCCGGCTAATCAAAATTTTACATGTGGAAATTTCCCATTGGTCTCAGCTGTTAACAGGTTATCGGATCCAAAACCGGACCCGATAACTTAACGGCGTTCCGTTACGGTGGATGCCACGTGTCGGTCACCCTTGACGAAAGCACTTCTGTGACGTGCGATTTATCATCATGGAAGTGGACACTTCCATGATGATAATTTTGGTAATGTCATGGAACACTTCTACGACAACACATGTACGACTATCTTGATTCTATCATAAAATCGTCGCGGATGTACATGCATGACAAAAAATGCGACCTACTGTGACAAACACATATCATCACGGAAGTGTATTTTTTTGTAGTGTTAGATCGATTTATCTTTCCATGGGAAGAGGTGCTTTGTGATGGGTTCGATCTTATGGTGCTCAATCCTAGTGACAGAAGGGGAAATGACACGTATGTATTGCTGCTATCAAGGATAACAAGACGGGTTCTATTCCTACATGAATAGATCTTGTCTACATCATGTCATCGTTCTTATTGCATTACTCCGTTTCTCCATGAACTTAATACACTAGATGCATGCTGGATAGCAGTAGATGTGTGAAGTAATAGTAGTAGATGCAGGCAGGAGTCGGTCTACTAATCTTGGAAGTGATGCCTATATAATGATCATTGCTTGGATATCATCATAATTACTTGAAGTTCTATCAATTGCCGAACAGTAATTTGTTTACCCGACGTATGCTATTTTTCTTGAGAGAAGCCACTAATGAAATCTACGCCCCCTGGGTCGCTTCTTTATCATATTTGCCTTTGAGATCTATTTTTATTTGGTTTTATTTTCAGATCTATTAATAAAAAAACCAAAAATACCTTGCTGCAATTTATTGTTATTTATTTTATCTCGCGTTCCCGCGAGATCTATTTATCCAATCTACTAGAATTTTATCTATCTTTTTCCCCGGGAGGTATTGACAACCCCTCTTTTATGTTGGGGGTGCAATCATTTGTTATTTGTGTGCATGCACCGTTTACGTAGTGTTGCATGGTTCTTCTACTGGCTTGATAATCTTCGTCTCATCACTGAGGGAAATACCTACTGTAGTTGTGCTGCATCATCCCTTCCTCTTTGGGGAAATACCAACGTAATTCAAGCCGCATCAAATGGAATTTCTGGCGCCGTTGCTGGGGATACATCATAAACATCTATCAGGTTCCTAATAAAAAAATCTCATCTCCTTGCAATTTACATTATTTTTCATTTGCCTCTCATTTTCATCTCCCCCACTTCACAAAAGTTTTCTGTTTTATTAGTCCTCTTTTTTGTTCGACATTTTCTCGTCAAATCTATTTTTGTGTGCAATCTTGTTTCTGTAGTTGCGATGTCTCAAGAAAATACCAAGTTGTGTGATTTTTCCAATATCAATAATAATGATTTTACTAGCACTCCGATTGCTCCTCCCACCACTAGTGTGGAGTCTTGTGATATTAATGATGCTTTGTAGAATCTTGTTATGAAAGATCAATTTTTTGGTACTCCTAATGAGGATGTCGCGTACCATCTTAACACATTCAAGGAACTATGCAATATGCAAAAGAAAAAATATGTGGACAATGATATTGTGAAGTTGAAATTATTCCTGTTTCCTTTGTGAGACCATGCAAAAATTTTCTTTTCTTCTTTGCCTCGCAATAGTATTGATTCTTGGGATAAGTGCAAGGATGCTTTTATTACTAAGGATTTTCCGCCCGCGAAAATTATTTCCCTTAGGACACAAATCATGAATTTTAAGCAACTTGAGCATGAACATGTTGTGGAATCTTGGGAAAGAATGAAATTGATGCTAAGAAATCGTCTACTCATGGTTTAAATCTTTGGATGATCATACAAAAAATTTATGCGAGATTGAATTTTGTTTCTAGAAATCTGTTAGATTCCGTCGCAGGTGGTACTTTTATGGAAATTACTTTGGCTGAATCTACTAAATTGCTTGATAATATTATGGCAAGTTATTCACAAGGGTATACCGAAAGAGCTCCTAAGAGTAAAAAGGTTAATTCAGTTGAAGAAATAAATTCTTTGAGTGAAAAAGTTGATGCTCTTATCAAGTTGGTTGCTAATAAAAGTGCTCCTATTGATCTCAATGATGTGCCTTTGTCTACTTTGATTGAGAAAAATAGTGTTGTCGTAGATGTGAATTTTGTCTCTCGCAATAATTTTAATAACAATGCGTATAGAGGTAATTTTAATCATAGGCCTTTTCGGGAAATTCCTTGAATAATTATGGTAATTCCTTTGGTAATCCGTCTTATAATAATAATAGGAACACCTCTGATCTTGAGAATAACATTGAATAATTTATCAATGCTCAAAATGTTTTCGACAATACGATAGAGGAAAAGTTGAATAAGATTGATGATATGTCTAGAAGCATTGATATAATTTCTCATGATGTAGAAAATCTCAAGATGAAAACTTGTGTGCCTAAGGTTGAAGAATCAATTGAAGCTTTATATGTTTCTATGGATGAAAGTAAGAAAGGAACCGCTATGCTTAGAGCTAAAAGAGATTTTTTACAAAAAGCGTTTTCTAGTGATTGCTTTATAAAATTGATGAAGATACTAAAATGATTGGTGTTTCTTCTACTCATTCCTTGTTTAGTAAAATTAAAATTGATAATAAAGGGACTGGAGTATAGTAAACTTTAGTTAGAAGGTGTCCCGATAATTTGGAGGGTGAACATCTTGTTGAAAAAATTGATAAAAGTGGGTCTGGAGATGTCAAAACATTAACTAGTGATGTGCCCACTCTTTTGGATTACAAAAACTTTAATCATGATAATTTATCTTTGATTGATTGTATTTCTTTGTTGAAATCCATGGTAAATTGACCCCATGCTTATGAACAAAATAAAGCTTTTACTAAACATATTGTTGATGCTATGACGAAAGCTTTGGAAGAAAAGTTGGAATTAGTGATTTCAATTCCTAGAAAATAGCATGATGAATGGGAACCTACTATAGCAGTCAAGATTAAAAATATGAGTGTTTTTCTTTATGTGACTTGGGTGCTAGTGTTTCTACAATCCTGAAATCTTTATGCGATGTGCTTGGTCTTACCGATTTTGAAGAATGTTCTTTAAATTTGCACTTGGTGTATTCTACTATTAAAAAGCATATGGGAAGAATTAACAGTGTTCTTATTCTTGCAAATAGGAATTATGTTCCCATATATTTTATTATTCTTGATATTGATTGCAATCCGTCTTGTCCAATTATACTTGGTAGACCATTTTTACGTACTATTGGTGCCGTGACTGATATAAAAGAAGCAAATATTAAATTTCAATTTCCACTAAGGAAGGGTATGGAACACTTCCCTAGAACAATAATTAAGCCACCATATGAATCAATCATGAGGGCATCTTATGGATATAGAACCAAATATGACAATACTTAGGTCTTTGCATTATGCCTAGCTAGGGGCATAAAACGGTAGCGCTTGTTGGGAGGCAACCCACTGAATAAAATTTATTTTTGTCTTTTTCTTTATGATCTTCAGTGATTACACAATTATGCTACTATTATGATTGTGTTTTTTATGTTTTAGTTAGTGTTTATGCCAAGCAAAGCCTTTGGGATCTTGTTGGGTGATAGTTGCTTTGATCTTGTTGGAACACAGAAACTTTTGCATCCAGTAAAATAATTTTTTAAAAATCACAGAAGCAACCAAAAAAGTCCGATGTTTTTACACAAGATTGATATACAAAGTTCCCATGTTTTCCTAATTTTTCAGAATTTTGGGTGTTACATAAGTATTCGAAGTTTTCAGATAGCTACAACGTTCTGTTTTTCACAGATTCTGTTTTCTTTGCGTTGTGTGCTTATTTTGATGAATCTATGGTTTATATTGGATGGTATAAGCCATAGCAAAGTTGTAATACAATATATATAATGCAAGAATAAAATATGATTGGGTTTGGAATAGTACTTAGAGTAGTAATTTGCTTTGTTATACTAACATATCCCACAAAGGTTTTGTTGAGTTTTGTGTGATTGAAGTTTTCAAGTTTTGGGTGAGATCATGATGGATGAAGGAATAAGGAGTAAGAAGAGCCTAATCTTGGGGATGCCCCATGGCATCCCAAACTATTATCTAAAAGAGAAGCAAGCAACTAAGCTTGGGGATGCCCGAGTGGCATCCCCTCTTTCCTCTAACGACCATCGGTATTTTACTTGGAACTATATTTTTATTCGTTACATATCATGAGTTTTGCTTAGAGCGTCTTGTATGATATATGAGTCTTTTCTTGTTTTGATTTTTATTTTGTGTAATCTATCATTGCTAGACACACCTATTTGAGGGAGCCAAAATCATGCTATGAATTGTTAGAATTGCTCTCTATGCTTCACCTAAATCTTTTTGAGCTATGGAATTGCTCTAGTGCTTCACTTAAATCTTTTTGAGCATGGTGTGCTTTACTATATTTGAATAAATGCTCTCATGCTTCACTTAGATTTATTTGAGAGCTAGTAAAAAAATTATTGAAGAAATTCTCTCATGCTTCACTTAAATTATTTTGAGAGAAGAAGATTTTTATGCTCATGTTATTCACTTAGATTTGTTTGAGCTATCAAAAGCAACATATGAAATTAGTCCCAAAGTGATAGATATTCAAGAGGGATATAATAAACACTTTCATGAAACATCATTGGACAAAATAAACTTATTTTTTTGCAATAGTTTTGCGATATGATGATATAATATGTGAGTCATGTTGATGAGTAATTAGGCTTTAGTACGAATATTGATGTTAAGGTTTGTGATTCCCTATGCAAGCACGAAAGTCAATAGTTATGCAATGAAATTACATCCTACTTGTGGTGCATTATTCGGTGTTAGTTGTGATTAATGCTCGCTTATGAGATTTTTCGTTTCTTGGTTGGATGCTTCTCAATCTTTTGCTAGCCTTCACTCGCACTAAGTATGATCACTACTTGTGCATCCAAAATCCTTAAACCCAGGTTGGCCTTATGAGTCCACTATACCTACCTATATGTGGTATTATTATGCCGTTCTAAGCAAATTTGTATGTGCCATCTCTAACCTTCAAAATAAATTTCCTTTTTGTGTACTCGTACCGGTCATGAAATGGTAGGGGGTGGCTGATATATTTCCATGCTAGATGTGTTATTCTCAAGATGAGTGTTTACTCACTTGTCATTGCATGAGACTACAGCAATGGTATTAGGGATGCCTAGTACCAAAATGAAAAATGAATTTACTTTATGTTGTCAAATAATAAATTCCTTGGAAAATGTTGGTATGGACAGCACCCGTGGATTCGGTTAGCCGTGGAATGTGAAAGTATGGTGGAAAAAGGAATAAATTTTATTTTTTGTTTGGGAACCGCCTATGATATATCTAGCATGGAAAGTATGGCCTGAACTCGTTAAACACCGAGTGTTACACCTATGCTGTAGCTAGGTTATGCCCCTTATTCGTACCCCTAGTACTCATTATCAGGATCGTGACCCCGACACCCACCTAGTGGGAAGGTGAGTACTGCCTTGATGGGCAAGCACCTTCGAGCCCAAGTACCTAGGATCCCCAGCACATTGTTGGACCCAGAGTAAAGGCTTCGATGGCAGCAAACTCTCGTACCATTTTTTTGAACATACAACAGGAGAGGCTTCTACTGTTTCTCCATTACCATTAATATGTTACATGGTATTTACATAGCCATAGGTTGAGAATCAAAGTATCAATCCACATTGTAAAGTCCTAAAGCAAAACTAAAGAGATAGGGAATTAAAAAACCCTTCAAGAAAAGAGGATTTGTCAGGAGAACCCATATATCTAAGGATCTCCAAGTAAGCCTTCAATATTCTCAGCCAGTCAACATGTGAGGCCTTGATACGTCTCCAATGTATCTATAATTTTTTATTGTTCCATGCTGTTATATTATCATTCTTGGATGTTTTACAATCATTTTATTGCAAATTTTTATATCATTTTTGGGACTAACCTGTTAACGTAGTGCCCAGTGCCAGTTGCTGTTTTTTGCTTGTTTTTTTACTTCGAAGAAAATCAATACCAAATGGAGTCCAAACACAACGAAACTTTTTGGAGAATTTTTCTGGGCCAGAAGACACATGATGGGCCAAATAAGTACCAGAGGGGTGCCCCAAGGGGGGCACCATCCACCTGGGCACGCCTGGGAGCCCAAGCACGCCCTGGTGTGTAGTGCCCAACTCGGTGGCCTCCCGCACCACCTCTTTGCTCTATAAATACCCCAATATTCCAAAATCCCTAGGGGAGTCGACGAAAACACAATTCCAACCACCGCAAGTTCCAGAAACCACATATCCAATCTAGACACCATCATGGAGGGGTTCATCATCCTCATTGGTGCCTCTCTGATGATGTGTGAGTAGTTCATTGTAGACCTACGGGTCCGTAGTTAGTAGCTAGATGGCTTCCTCTCTCTCTCTTTTGAGTCTCAATACAATGGTATCTTGGGGAACTATTTGATGTAACTCTTTTTGCGGTGTGTTTGTTGGGAACCGATGAACTTTGAGTTTATGATTAGATCTATATATTTGTCCATGAAAGTTATTTGAGTTCTTTGATCTCTTATATGCATGATTGCTTATTGCCTCGTATTTCTTCTTCAAATCTTTGGTTTAGTTAGGTCGACTAGATCGATTGTTCTTGCCATGGGAAGAGGTGCTTTGTGATGGGTTTGATCTTATGGTGCTCAATCCCATTGATAGAAGGGGAAATGACACGTATGTATCGTTGCTATTAAGGACAAAAGACGGGGTATATTCCTACGTGAATAGATCTTTTATACATCATGTCATCGTTCTTATTGCATTACTCCGATTCTGCATGAATTTAATACACTAGATGCATGCTGGATAGCAGTTGATGTGTGGAGTAATAGTAGTAGATGCAGGCAGGAGTCGGTCTACTAATCTTGGACGTGGTGCCTATATAATGATCATTGCCTGGATATCGTCATAATTATTTGAAGGTCTATCAATTTCCCAATAGTAATTTGTTTACCCGTCGTATACTATTTTTCTTGAGAGAAGCCACTAGTGAAATCTACGCCCCCGGGTCTCTTCTTTATCATATTTCTCATCAAGATTTATTTTTATTTGCTTTTATTTTCAGATCTATTAATCCAAAAGCCCAAAAATACCTTGCTGAAATTTATTGTTATTTACTTTATCTCGCCTTCCCGCGAGATCTGTTTGTCCAATCTACTACAATTTTATCTATCTTTTTACCCGGGAGGGATTGACAACCCCTCTTTTACGTCAGTTTGCAAGTATTTGTTCCTTGAGTGCAGGTACCGTTTACGTAGTGTTGCATGGTTCTCCTACTGGTTCGATAACCTTGATCTCATCACTGAGGGAAATACCTAATGTAGCTGTGCTGCATCATCCTTTCCTCTTTGGGGAAATACCGAAGTAGTTCAAGCCACATCAGGCCTCTACACCATCAAATTTCACTTTGTTTCTTTGTTTCCAAATATTCCATGAGGATAGGATTGTTATTTCTTTGAATAGAGGATTTTTCCGTCATCTCTTGGCCTGATCAAACATGTCATCTATATCCACAAAGGTGTTCCATTGGATATGTACCACCTCCCAACATTTTACGCCAAAGCTACATTCATAAAAGAGGTGCTTATAAGTCTCTAGGTCCTCAGTTGTGCACATCAAGAAAGAGTGATATCATCAATCATGAAGTGTCTTCTGAATAACATATCTATGGTATTTACCCTATCCATCAACATGACAATGAACTTTTCAAAGGATCGACATGGTTGACTAGAGGGGGCTGAATAGGCAATTACCAATTTGTAGCTATTTTTAACAAATTAGGGTTAGTAACAAATAGGTTGTCTAGATATGCAACTAGGTGGACAACCTATATGATGAGCTCAATAACAATAACACAAGCAAGCACATGGTACAACACAATAGGTCTTCTATGATTTTAGACTTCAGCTTTTTAAGTTCACTAGGCATCCTTCTTAAGCAACAATGGTCGTGAGCAATTCGAACTTCCCTCGGCTCCATGACCTAGATCTAGTCTCTTTCTTTCCTTATTTTAAATGCGAGAAGTACTAATTCCGGCATGTTTGTTAAAACAAACTATAGTTGATCAGCGGGCTTCAGATTGTACTCAGACAACAAACTGATCCAATTGTGTCCAGTAATATAAGTGATGGACATTGCCTTCATTATTAGCACGTCATAAGTGAAACCTGCTAAAACAACCATCATAGAGAAACCAAACGGTTTATTTTGTAACGAATGTGACATGGCGAAATATGCACATAAAATTGCAGCAAAGGTAAGAAAATATGACACGAGTGAATCATTACCAAGATATCACTATGATCAAGTTCTAAATGATGGTTGTTCCTCCAATTACGGGTGACATGCAGGGCTCCTCTTACTCCCACAGGCAGGACACAGTCCAAAGGCCGTGGCAACTCGTATGGAGCGAACATCTGTGGGACTAGAAATCCTTGTGGGTGCGATAAACCCTGCAATGCATACATATATTGGAGTGTAACCATAATTGATATCACTACAAAAACACTTCCATGATGATATGTGTTTGTCATAGTAGGTCACGTTTTCTGTCATGCATGTACATCTGTAACGATTTTATGATAGAATCACGATAGTCATACATGTGCTGTTGTAGAAGTGTTCCACTTCCATGACGATAAATGCCGTGTCATGGAAGTGTTTACTTCAAGGGTAAACAACACATTGCATCCACCATAACGGGTTGTCGTTAAGTTATCAGGTCCAGTTTTGGATCTGATAACCCGTTAATAGCCACAACCAATGGCGATTTTCCATGTGTAAAATTCTCACTTGCCGAAGAAACCACGTGTCAGCTCTGCGTTGGGACATATGTCAACCGTCCAATGGGCAAGAGTGGCCAATGAAACATGAACACATGGAATGGCCCAATAGAGGCCCATATAGGTTAAAAATACGGCCCTGTTAAAGGCTGACAAGATTTCGTCAGATACTAATGGGGTGACCCATTAACAACCAACTATTTTCTGGGCCATATTATGGCCCATATCTGATACGGCCCGTTAAAAGCCTGCCATATTATAGGCCAATTTAGGGCCCATATCAGATCTGACCCGTTAATAGCTTGCAATAGTTTGGGACAAATTACGGCCCATATATGATCCAGTCTCTTAAGTGCCTGTGATATTTTGGGCCAAATTACGGCCCATAACAGATACGGCCCGTTAACAGGTGTTGTGCCTTTGAGCCCATTGAGGGCTCATTTTGCTCTTCGGCCTCTTAATGGCCTGTTTAACAGTTCGACCCGATATAAGTTTCGGCCTGTTAGTGGCCCTATGTACACATGGGTCGCTGTCAGCCCAGTTTCACTTTCGGCCATTTATCGGTCTGAGCTGCATCTGGGCCTAATTCTGGTTTGTAGAGACTTTCAACCTCTTAACGACCCATAGTCTTCATGGATACATTTTTTCCCAACATGCCTATCGGCCCGTTAAAGGCCCTTGATAGTGTCGGGCCTAATATTCGCCCGCTATGCATCCGGACTGCTTCCAGCCTATCATGTGATTGGGCCAACCAAGGCTCAACTACATTTTGGCCTGTTAATGGCCCGTCATATCATTGGGCTAATCATAGGCCGATGTATATTTCAGCCTACTGTCGGCCCATGATTTGTTTGACACGTTTCAGCTACTTCTCAGCCTGTTAAAAGCCCATTTTATATTCTGGCCCAACTAAGGCAAGTAGTTTACTCGGCCTTTTAAAGGCCCAAAACTAATAATGCGCCAGATGAAGTCTAGATCTACTAATAGCCCAAGATGATTACAGGCCCATGTTCTAGCAAATTTATAGCGATTGGCGGGCCAGCCAATTTTAGTACCATAATTTTTTATATAAACCTAAGTTATTGGCCCATTGCGCTCTGATCGAAGCTTACGACTTTTTCACACAGTGATGACATCATATAGAGTAAATAAATTATAGCATCATGACGAAGAATAAACCTACACTATACAAAAAAGAAATTAAATCATATTACATACACTTGGCATCATAGTTTCCCGCTAGTGATAATAAAGGAAACCAGACAACGGATTACATACACTGGGCATCAAAGTTCGCCAGGAGTGCAAGTAAACAAGCTAACAAAATAATAGACAGAACAAACATCACTTGAATGCAATTCAAGAAAGGTTAGCCCTGCTCAGGACACTACAAAAAAAACACCTCTGTGATAATATGTGTTTGTCACAGTAGGTCACATTTTCTGTCATGTATGTACATCCATGACGATTTTTTGACAGGATCAAGATAGTTATACCTGTGCTGTCATAGAAGTGTTCCATGACAATACGAAAATTATCATCTTGGAAGTGCTTTCGTCAAGGGTAACCGACACGTGGCATCCACTGTAACGGGTCGTTGTTAAGCTATCGGGTTCCGGTTTGGATCCATTAACCCGTTAACAGCCCAGACCAATGGGGATTTTCCACGTGTAAAATTCTGAATGACCAGAGGAACCACATGTCGGCTCACCGTTGGGACATAAGACATTCACTCATTGGACAGGAGGCGCCTATGATTCGTCGACACATGGAATGACCCAACAAAGGCCCATTCAAGTGAAAAGGCCAACCCGTTTGACTTGGTTAAAAGGTAGCCGGCCGGCTCACGGAAAGCCTGTTAACGGCCTGTTCGCATATAGCCCATTTACAACCGCTAACTCACGGCCCCTTGTGGCCTATCCGAATTAGGCCCAGTAGCATCCTCTGGGCCATCCAATATGATTCTAGCCCGTTGTAACTTCGGGCCCATGTAAGGCCCATGACGTCTTTCTGCCCATATGAGGCACTTTGTAACTCTAGGCCCATTAAAGGCCCATGGTGAAACTGGCCCATTATGAATAGTGAATCGCTTTATACCCATCAACAACCCATTATTCCGTTGGGCCGTTTCCAGTCCATGTTACTTTGTGACTTCTAAGGGCCCACTTATTTTTGGGCTCATTTCCAGCATTTGGTTACTTACGGTCCGTTACTGGCTTGTTTTGCTTGTGGGCCAAATTCAGCCCCTGGTTACAGTCGGCCCATTGGTGGCCCGTTAACCTGTTGGGCTGTTTTCGTAGCGTCATCAAATACAGCCCATTAACGACCCATGATGCCTGCCGATAGAATTAAGCCGGTTATACATTTCAGCCTATTAACGACCCGTTATGGTCGGGCCATAAAAAGACCGTTTCCACTCTAGCCCGTTTACAGCCCATTTTGCGGACCGTTTTTGGTTCACGAATAGTACGACCCATGTTTGGCCAGTCGATCATACGGCCCATAGAAGGCCCATGGATCCTACGGCCCGTAGAAGGCCCATGGATCCTACGGCTCATAGGAGGCCCATGGATCCTATGGCCCGTAGAAGGCCCATGGATCCTATGGCCCGTAGGAGGCCCATGGTCACTACAGCAGGTAGCAGGACCATGGTTACAACGGTCCGTATGTTGCCCATGGTGATTGTGGCCTAGTTATAAAAGTAGGTTATTGTGGCCACTAGAAAAACACAGAAAAAGAACTGCAGTGACTACAAGCAAACAACTAAACAAGACAATAAGGAAATAAATAAGGAAGCAATTAATGCTAGGCTATTACGGCTATTACACATATTACATCCACTGGGCATCAAAATTCATCACTAGTGCAAATATAGGGAACATAGCAGCGTATTACATACACTGTCCATCTGAATTGGCCACTAGTGCAAATAAACACGGGGCAAAACTAGTCCATAGCTGAAACAACTTTAGAAGAGCTCAAGAAACATTATCTTGGGTATCCACCATGCTGGCAATAAGATTAGCAAGCTTATTAGCTTTCTCCTGTTTGGCGCTGAAATCCTCCAACGCTTGTTGTTGCACGTGAAAGTACGCATCTGAATTTTCCAAGGACTTCCGCAGTCCCTCGGCTTCTTGTCGCAGCAGAGCTGATCGATGTCTTTCAACTTGTAGTTGAGACTCAAGAAACCGAACTGATTTAGATACTGAGTTCCAATAGCTTGTGCCAGCAGTAGTGGCGAGTAACTCAAACACTGCACCAAGACAGGACTTTGGGGCCGTCTCACTATCTTCAAGATAGTTTTTCTTAGCTGTTTTATCAGCTTTGTTGGAGACCAACAAGGATATCTCACTATCCTGAACCTTACCTGCATTACTTCCTTTACCATTAACTAATAAGGTACTCTTCCCCAATATTCTTTCAGCATTCTAAAAGAAGAAACAAGCAGACACATGATAGGTTTAGCATCTAGTATATGATACTCATTTCGGCGAACCAGTTCAGTAGTAAGGTGGGCAAGATTAAACTACCAAGTCTTCTATTGCCAAGTAGTACATAATAAAAGTATCAAACGAACATATATCTATGTCCTATGGTCACTTCATTATCTTGCCAACTCAAAATAGAGACACGGTTCAAATCATATCAGTTCAAGACAAAGCAGCATTGAAACAATACAAAGCGTGGGAAACTACACGACACAACAAGATTTCAGATGGGTACCACTGGTCTACATGTAGAACAACACTATTGGCGTTGTTGTGATGCTAGTAATGTGCATGATATGAGAAATCAACTGTATAACCAATTGGAATTGAAATCAACAGAGCTGTTTAGAAGAGCTAACCTGTTAAAGAAACATGCTTAAACATACCTGTTGTGCTATTGGAGTTTCAATTGGATCCTTCAATTTAAAAATAAGTTTGTATGAGTAAATACAATGATACAAGAGCAAAGCAGTATGCACGATAGCAATGGAATCTTAAATGAGAGCAGTTGTTCTTCGGGTTTAAGCACTTGTTCTGCACGAATAGAGTACAGTAAGACACATGCATCTAGTACTTAAAATTAAAAAATGAGCTCATATACCTTACCAACATTCTTGGTTCGGGACCAGTACAAAAAAAGGCGTTCCCAGTCATCGTCCCGTAAATGTGTCTTAGGAGAACGTAAGGGAATTTGATGAGTTTCTTTGCCAGCGAAGTATGTTTTCTTCAGGTAATTCCAATAGTTCCACCAAGAATTTTTGAAGATAGCAGAGGTATTAGCACAGCTTACCTCATCCCGAGTTTCCAAATTGGTCCTTCTCTATAGAGAAAAATGGAAACATTTGTTGTATTATAACCAGCATGGAGGTAGAATGTATGGGACAAAG
Organism: Triticum aestivum; assembly: GCF_018294505.1. Lineage (NCBI taxonomy): Eukaryota > Viridiplantae > Streptophyta > Magnoliopsida > Poales > Poaceae > Triticum > Triticum aestivum. The sequence continues at coordinate 290,576,061 of NC_057813.1, read as the reverse complement.
CAAAGTAATTGCCATGAAAAACATTACTTACACATAACTCCTGGACGAACACCTGCAACTGACATTTTCCTTCATCTTCAGTATAATATTTCCATGATGAGAAGATACGCACATAGGATTTAACAACATAAAATGTGATAGATGCTAAACTACGAATGGCTGGTTGTGCTTCATCCATAGGAATGGGTGTACTAACTAGTGGAGTTGGGGTTCGCTGTTGTAGTACTGACGCTTTGGGCACTGGAGCTGCCTTACTAACTGCTCTTGTTTGGGAGCTCTGTGGTGGAGATGGTGCTGTGTAAACTGGAACTGGGTTACTATCTGCTGGGGTTGGGGTTAGATTCAGTGAAGCCGATTCTCTGTCCATCGCAGTAGGGTTACAATCTGCAAGAGTCTGGGTTATGTGTGGTAGCGCTAGTTCTTGTGCATGTACAACTAGGGTGCTACCTCCACCAAGAGGTAGCACTATTTTATTTGAAGATCGTGATTTACTCTGTAGATACCGCCATCACCCACTTCAGTTCAAATGGCTGATAAACAAGAAACATAGTTGAATGTACATACCTTGTATGAGAGACAGATGCAATAGATAGTGTGGAAAATAGAGGGCATGAAATAGTTCACATGTATATTGTTTAACTAAAATGGATAGCATGACAGAATTTCACATATATGATGTCTATCTAAACTGGATAGCATAGCATGACATAATTCAAAGATACGATGACTAACTAAACAGGATGGCATGAGATAATTATATGATGTGCTTAGTAAACAGGTTCGCATGATATAATTCACATACATGTTATGTAAGTAATCAGGATCACATGATTTAATTCACATATGTGATTTATATACTAAGCAGACGGCATTCACATATATGATGTCTGAACCAAGAACATGGTGTTGAATATTGTGTATATGATGTCTAAACTATGCAATGCAAGACACCATATGCATGATATGAGCAGTATAACCATGCCAAGTTAGAGCATACACCTCGGTGGGGGAATAGGACGGGTCATCTGTCTCTCAATCCATCTCTGAGGAACTATCGGGACCCAGCAAGAGATCTGCTTCTACAGATAGCACTGTCTGCTCTGAAGACCTTGTTTTCACTCTAGATTTTTCCACACCCACTCAAATGGCTGATTCACAGGAAGAGTAGTTGAATGTAGAAACATTGTCGACAAATAGAAATGTAATGAAGAAAAGGATTGGCAAGAATCATTCAAATATATAATGCCTGGTTAAACAGGATGGTATTGCATATTTCACATATATTATGGCTGGCTAAATAAGATGAGATTGCATAATTCACATATATGATATAGAAACTAAATAGGTGGCATTATAGAACATGTCTAAACTAAGTAGATGCCATATATGATGTCGAAAGTAGGCACTTCAAGGCAACATATGCATGATATGACCAACATCATCGTGCCAGCAAACACCTCGGGGTTACATAGGAGTGGCCAACTGCGTCTGAATCCACTTCAAAACAGATATCTTCCTCTAGATTACAATCTAGTTTCGGAAATATGCCCTAGAGGAAATAATAAAATGATTATTATATTTACTTGTTCATGATAATTGTCTGTTATTCATGCTATAATTGTGTTATCCAGAAATCTAATACATGTGTGAATACATAGACCACAACATGTCCCTAGTGAGCCTCTAGTTGACTCGCTCGTTCATCAACTGATAGTCATGGTTTCCTGACTATGGACATTGGATGTCGTTGATAACGGGATCACATCATTAGGAGAATGATGTGATGGACAAGACCCAATCCTAAGCATAGCACAAGATCGTGTAGTTTGTTTGCTAGAGCTTTTCCAATGTCAAGTATCTTTTCCTTAAACAATGAGATCATGTAACTCCGGGATACCGTAGGAGTTCTTTGGGTGTACCAAACGTCACAACGTAACTGGGTGACTATAAAGGTACACTACAGGTATCCCCGAAAGTGTCTGTTGGGTTGACACGGATCGAGACTGGGATTTGTCACTCCGTATGACGGAGAGGTATCTCTGGGCCCACTCGGTAATGCATCATCATAATGAGCTCAAAGTGACCAAGTGTTTGGTCACGGGATCATGCATTACGACACGAGTAAAGTGACTTGACGGTAACGAGATTGAATGAGGTATTGGGATACCGACAATCAAATCTCGGGCAAGTAACGTACCGATTGACAAAGGGAATTGTATACGGGGTTACTTGAATCCTCGACATCGTGGTTCATCCAATGAGATCATCGAGGAGCATGTGGGAGCCAACATGGGTATCCAGATCCCGCTGTTGGTTATTGACCGGAGAGTCATCTCGATCATGTCTGCGTGTCTCCCAAACCCGTAGGGTCTACACACTTAAGGTTAGGTGACGCTAGGGTTGTAGAGATATGAGTATGTAGTAACCCGAAAGTTGTTCGGTGTCCTGGATGAGATCCCGGACATCATGAGGAGTTCCGGAATGGTCCGTAGGTAAAGAATTATATATAGGAAGTCAAGTTTCGGCCATCGGGAAAGGTTTGGGGGTCACCGGTATTGTACCAGGACAACCGGAAGGGTCCCGGGGGTCCACCGGGTGGGGCCACCTATCCCGGAGGGCCCCATGGGCTGAAGTGGGAGGGGAACCAGCCCTTGGTGGGCTGGTGCGCCCCCCCTTGGGGCCCCCCTACGCCTAGGGTTGGAAACCCTAGGGGTGGGGGCGCCTCCACTTGGCTTGGGGGGCAAGCCACCCCCTTGGAGATTGCATCTCCTAGGGCCGCCCCCTAGGGGCCTATATAAAGAGGGGGAGGGAGGGCAGCCACACCTATGCTCTTGGCGCCTCCCTCTCCCTTTGCTACACCTCTCCCTCTCGTAGAGCTTGGCGAAGCCCTGCCGAGATCGCTGCTGCATCCACCACCACGGCGTCGTGCTGCTAGATCTCCATCAACCTCTCCTTCCCCCTTGCTGGATCAAGAAGGAGGAGACGTCTTCCCCAACCCTACGTGTGTTGAATGCAGAGGTGCTGTCCATTCAGCACTAGGATCATCAGTGATTTGGATCACGACGAGTACGACTCCATCAACCCCGTTCTCTTGAACGCTTCCGCTCGCAATCTACAAGGGTATGTAGATGCACTCCTCTCTCTCGTTGCTAGATGAACTCATAGATTGATCTTGGTGAAAGCGTAGAATTTTTTTATTTTCTGCAACGTTCCCCAACAGTGGCATCATGAGCTAGGTCTATGCGTAGTTCTCTTTGCACGAGTAGAACACAATTTGTTGTGGGCGTAGATGTTGTCAACTTTCTTGCCACTACTAGTCTTATTTTGCTATGGCGGCATCGTGGGATGAAGCGGCCCGGACCGACCTTACACTTACGCTTACATTCAACTTTCTTGCCACTACTAGTCTTATTTTGCTATGGCGGCATCGTGGGATGAAGCGGCCCGGACCGACCTTACACTTACGCTTACGTGAGACAGGTTCCACCGACTGACATGCACTAGTTGCATAAGGTGGCTAGCGGGTGTCTGTCTCTCCCACTTTAGTTGGAGCGGATTCGATGAAAAGGGTCCTTATGAAGGGTAAATAGAAGTTGGCATATCACGTTGTGGCTTTCACGTAGGTAAGAAAACGTTCTTGCTAGAACCCTATTGCAGCCACGTAAAAACATGCAATAACAATTTGAGGACGTCTAACTTATTTTTGCAGCATGTGCCTTGTGATGTGATATGGCCAAAAGTTGTGATGAATGATATATGTGATGTATGAGATCATGTTCTTGTAATAGGAATCACGACTTGCATGTCGATGAGTATGACAAACCGGCAGGAGCCATAGGAGTTGTCTTAATTATTGTATGACCTGCGTGTCAATGATTAAACGCCATGTAATTACTTTACTTTATTGCTAAACCGTTAGCCATAGTAGTAGAAGTAATAGTTGGCGAGCAACTTCATGGAGACACGATGATGGAGATCATGATGATGGAGATCATGGTGTCATGCCGGTGACGAAGATGATCATGGAGCCCCAAAGATGGAGATCAAAGGAGCTATATGATATTGGCCATATCATTTCACTATTTGATTGCATGCGATGTTTATCTTGTTTTTGCATCTTGTTTACTTAGAACGACGGTAGTAAATAAGATGATCCGTCATAATAATTTCAAGAAAGTGTTCCCCCTAACAGTGTGCCGTTGCGAAAGTTCGTTGTTTCGAAGCACCACGTGACGATCGGGTGTGATAGATTCTAACGTTCACATACAATGGGTGTAAGACAGATTTACACATGCAAAACACTTAGGTTAACTTGACGAGCCTAGCATGTACAGACATGGCCTTGGAACATAGAGACCGAAAGGTCGAACATGAGTCGTATGGAAGATACGATCAACATGGAGATGTTCACCGATGATGACTAGACCATCTCACGTGCTGATCGGACACGGCCTAGTCGACTCGGATCATGTAACACTTAGATGACTAGAGGGATGTCTAATCTGAGTGGGAGTTCATTAAATAATTTGATTAGATGAACTTAGCTATCATGAACTTAGTCTAAAAACCTTTGCAAAAATGTCTTGTAGATCAAATAGCCAACGCTCATGTCAACCTCAACTTCAATGCATTCCTAGAGAAAACCAAGCTGAAAGATGATGGCAGCAACTATACGGACTGGGTCCGGAACCTGAGGATCATCCTCATAGTTGCCAAGAAAGCATATGTCCTAGAAGGACCGCTAGGTGAAGCACCCATCCCAGAGAACCAAGACGTTATGAATGCTTGGCAGTCACGTGCTGATGATTACTCCCTCGTTCAGTGCGGCATGCTTTACAGCTTAGAACCGGGGCTCCAAAAGCGTTTTGAGCAACACGGAGCATATGAGATGTTCGAGGAGCTGAAAATGGTTTTCCAAGCTCATGCCCGGGTTGAGAGATATGAAGTCTTCGACAAGTTCTATAGTTGTAAGATGGAGGAAAATAGTTCTGTCAGCGAGCACATACTCAAAATGTCTGGGTTGCACAACCGCTTGTCCCAGACATTAACCTCCCGGACGAGGCGGTCATTGACAGAATCCTTCAGTCGCTCCCACCTAGCTACAAGAGCTTTGTGATGAACTACAATATGCAAGGGATGGTGAAAACTATTCCTGAAGTATTTTCAATGCTGAAGTCAGCTGAGGTAGAAATCAAAAAGGAACATCAAGTGTTGATGGTCAATAAAACCACTAAGTTCAAGAAAGGCAAGGGTAAGAAGAACTTCAAGAAGGACGGCAAGGAAGTTGCCGCGCCCGGTAAGCTAGTTTCCGGGAAGAAGTCAAAGATTGGACCCAAGCCTGAGACTGAGTGCTTTTATTGCAAAGGGAAGGGTCACTGGAAGCGGAACCGCCCCAAATACTTAGCGGACAAGAAGGCTGGCAACACTAAAGGTATATGTGATATAGATGCAAATGATGTGTTTCTAACCAGTACTGGTAGTAGCTCCTGGGTATTTGATACCGGTGTCGTTGCTCATATTTGTAACTCAAAGCAGGAGCTGCGGAATAAGCGGACACTGGCGAAGGACGAGGTGACGATGCGCGTCGGGAATGGTTCCAAGGTCGATGTGATCGCCGTCGGCACGCTACCTCTACATTTACCTACGGGATTAGTTTTAAACCTCAATAATTGTTATTTAGTGCCAGCTTTGAGCATGAATATTGTACCTGGATCTCGTTTAATGCGAGATGGCTACTCATTTAACTCTGACAATAATGGTTGTTCTATTTATATGAGAGATATGTTTTATGGTCATGCCCCGCTGGTCAATGGTTTATTCTTAATGAATCTCGAACGTAATGTTACACATATTTATAGTGTGAATACCAAAAGATGTAAGGTTGATAACGATAGTCCCACATACTTGTGGCACTGCCGCCTTGGTCACATTGGTATCAAGCGCATGAAGAAGCTCCATGCTGATGTACTTTTAGAGTCTCTCGGTTAGTAATCATTTGACACATGCGAACCATGCCTCATGGGCAAAATGACCAAGACTCTGTTCTCCGGAACAATGGAGCGAGCAACCAACTTATTGGAAATCACACATACTGATGTGTGCGGTCCAATGAGCATTGAGGCTCGTGGAGAATATCGTTATGTTCTCACTCTCACTGATGATTTAAGTAGATATGGGTATGTCTACTTGATGAAACACAAGTCTGAGACCTTTGAAAAGTTCAAGGAATTTCAGAATGAGGTAGAGAATCAACGTGACCGAAAAATAAAGTTCTTACGATCAGATCGTGGAGGAGAATATTTAAGTCACGAATTTGGTACACACTTAAGGAAATGTGGAATCGTTTCACAACTCACGCCGCCTGGAACACCTCAGCGTAACGGTGTGTCCGAACGTCGTAATCGCACTCTAGTGGATATGGTGTGATCTATGATGTCTCTTATCGATTTACCGCTATCATTTTGGGGATACGCTATAGAGACAGCTACATTCACTTTAAATAGGGCACCGTCTAAAACTATTGAGACGACACCGTATGAATTATGGTTTGGGAAGAAACCTAAGCCGTCGTTTCTAAAATTTTGGGGATGCGATGCTTATGTCAAGAAACTTCAACCTGAAAAGCTTGAACCCAAGTCGGAAAAATGCGTCTTCATAGGATACCCTAAGGAAACCATTGGGTATACCTTCTACCTTAGATCCGAAGGCAAGATCTTTGTTGCCAAGAATGGTCCTTTCTGGAGAAAGAGTTTCTCTCGAAAGGAGTAAGTGGGAGGAAAGTAGAACTCGATGAAGTACTGCCTCTTGAACCGGAAAGTAGTACAGCTCAGGAAGATGTTCCTGTGGTGCCTACACCGACTAGAGAGCAATTAATAGTAATGATCAAGGTACTTCGGATCAAGTTGCTACTAAACTTCGTAGGTCCACAAGGACACGTTCCACACCAGAGTGGTATGGCAACCCTGTCATGGAAATCATGTTGTTAGACGGTGAACCTTCAAACTATGAAGAAGCGATGGCGGGCCCAGATTCCAACAAATGGCTTGAAGCCATGCAATCCGAGATAGAATCCATGTATGAAAACAAAGTATGTACTTTGACAAACTTGCTCGATGATCGGCGAGCGATGGAAAATAAATGGATCTTTAAGAAGAATACAGACGCGGATGGTAATGTTACCATCTATAAAGCTCGACTTGTCGCTAAGGGTTATCAGCAAGTTCAAGGGGTTGACTACGATGAGACTTTCTCTCCCGTAGCGAAGCTGAAGTCCATCCGAATCATGTTAGCAATTGCAGCATACTATGATTATGAGATATGGAAAATGGACGTCAAAACGACATTCCTTAACGGCTATCTTAAGGAAGAACTGTATATGATGCAACCGGAAGGTTTTGTCGTTCCCGAGAATGCTAACAAGGTATGCAAGCTCTAGCGATCCATTTATGGTCTGGTGCAAGCATCTCAGAGTTGGAACATTTGCTTTAATGAGATAATCAAAGCGTTTGGGTTTATGCAGACTTATGGAGAAGCCTGCGTTTACAAGAAAGTGAGTGGGAGCTCTGTAGCATTTCTTATATTATATGTAGATGACATACTTTTGATGGGAAATGATATAGAACTTTTGGACATCATTAAGGCCTACTTGAATAAGTGTTTTCAATGAAGGACCTTGGAGAAGCTGCTTACATATTAGGCATCAAGATCTATAGGGATAGATCGAGACGCCTCATAGGTCTTTCAAAAAGCACATACCTTGATAAGATATTGAAGAAGTTCAATATGGATCAGTCCAAGAAAGGGTTCTTGTCTGTATTGCAAGATGTGAGATTGAGCTCGGCTCAATGCCCGACCACGGCAGAAGATATAGAAGAGATGAGTGTCATCCCCTATGCCTCAGCCATACGGTCTATTATGTATGCCATGCTGTGTACCAGACCTGATGTAAACCTTCCTGTAAGTTTGGTAGTAAGGTACAAAAGTAATCCCGACAAGGAACACTGGATAGCGGTCAAAAATAAGCTGAAGTACGTGAATAGGACAAAGGACACGTTTCTCGTCTATGGAGGTGAAGAAGAGCTCGTCGTAAAGGGTTACGTCGACGCTAGCTTCGACACAGATCTGGATGACTCTAAGTCACAAACCAGATACGTGTATATTTTGAATGGAGGGGCAGTAAGCTGGTGCAGTTGCAAGCAGAGCGTCGTGGCAACCTCGGAGGCAGCGCATGAAGCAGATCTACATGTGAAGCAGAGTACATGGCAGCCTCAGAGGCAGCGCATGAAGCAATCTGGATGAAGGAGTTCATCACCGACCTAGGAGTCATACCCAATGCGTCGGGGCTGATCACTCTCTTCTGTGACAACACTGGAGCTATTGCCCTTGCCAAGGAGCCCAGGTTTCACAAGAAGACCAGGCACATCAAGCGTGGCTTCAACTCCATACGTGGAAACGTTCAAGATGGAGACATAGATATTTGCAAAGTGAATACGGATCTTAATGTCGCAGATCCGTGGACTAAACCTCTTCCACGAGCAAAACAGGATCAACACCAGAACTCTATGGGTGTTCGATTCATCACAATGTAACTAGATTATTGACTCTAGTGCAAGTGGGAGACTGTTGGAAATATGCCCTAGAGGCAATAATAAAATGATTATTATATTTCCTTGTTCATGATAATTGTCTGTTATTCATGCTATAATTGTGTTATTCGGAAATCGTAATACATGTGTGAATACATAGACCACAACATGTCCCTAGTGAGCTCTAGTTGCCTAGCTCGTTGATCAACTAATAGTCATTGGATGTCGTTGATAACGGGATCACATCATTAGGAGAACGATGTGATGGACAAGACCCAATCCTAAGCATAGCACAAGATCGTGTAGTTTGTTTGCTAGAGCTTTTCCAATGTCAAGTATCTTTTCCTTAAACAATGAGATCGTGTAACTCCGGGATACCGTAGGAGTTCTTTGGGTGTACCAAACGTCACAACGTAACTGGGTGACTATAAAGGTACACTACAGGTATCCCCGAAAGTGTCTGTTGGGTTGACACGGATCGAGACTGGGATTTGTCACTCCGTATGACGGAGAGGTATCTCTGGGCCCACTCGGTAATGCATCATCATAATGAGCTCAAAGTGACCAAGTGTTTGGTCACGGGATCATGCATTACGGCACGAGTAAAGTGACTTGACGGTAACGAGATTGAATGAGGTATTGGGATACCGACAATCGAATCTCGGGCAAGTAACGTACCGATTGACAAAGGGAATTGTATACGGGGTTACTTGAATCCTCGACATCGTGGTTCATCCAATGAGATCATCGAGGAGCATGTGGGAGCCAACATGGGTATTCAGATCCCGTTGTTGGTTATTGACCGGAGAGTCGTCTCGGTCATGTCTGCGTCTGTCCCGAACCCGTAGGGTCTACACACTTAAGGTTAGGTGACGCTAGGGTTGTAGAGATATGAGTATGCAGTAACCCGAAAGTTGTTCGGAGTCCCGAATGAGATCCCGGACGTCACGAGGAGTTCCGGAATGGTCTAGAGGTAAAGAATTATATATAGGAAGTCAAGTTTCAGCCATCGGGAAAGTTTAGGGGGTCACCGGTATTGTACCGGGACCACTGGAAGGGTCCCGGGGGTCCATCGGGTGGGGCCACCTATCCCGGAGGGCCCCATGGGCTGAAGTGGGAGGGGAACCAGCCCCTGGTGGGATGGTGCGCCTCCCCCCTTGGGCCCCTCCTACGCCTAATGTTGGAAACCCTAGGGGTGGGAGCGTCTCCACTTGGCTTGGGGGGCAACCACCCCCTTGGCCGCCGCCCCCCTTGAAGATTGCATCTCCTAGGGCCGGCGCCCCCCCTAGGGGGCCTATATAAAGAGTGGGGAGGGAGGGCAGCCGCACCTATGCTCTTGGCGCCTCCCTCTCCCTCTGCTACACCTATCCCTCTCGTAGAGCTTGGCGAAGCCCTACGAGATCGCTGCTGCATCCACCACCACGCCGTCATGCTGCTGGATCTCCATCAACCTCTCCTTCCCCCTTGCTGGATCAAGAAGGAGGAGACGTCTTCCCCAACCGTACGTGTATGACAAGTACGACTCCCTCAACCCCGTTATCTTGAACGCTTCCGCTTGCGATCTACAAGGGTATGTAGATGCACTCCTCTCTCTCGTTGCTAGATGAACTCATAGATTGATCTTGGTGAAAGCGTAGAATTTTTTTATTTTCTGCAACGTTCCCCAACATCTAGAGGGGGGGAGGGTTTGCCATTGAACCCACCATGGAGCGATGTCTGCATGACATTGTGTTGCCACACAAAACTCTTCTCCTTTTCCCTACATGTTCAGCATCTGTGTACAATATGTGACGTGCATATGAAAAAATATAGTGAGATTATGTAAGGAGAGCATGCAGAAGTCTAGAGTGATGGTAACAACCAGTGGATGGATCCAAAAATAATTATAGCAGGCTGATGATAGCTTTCATTTAATAAGACAGATGATGATTGCTTACTATTTGTTCCCACCCAAGATGAACAACATAGGCATACCCTAGGTGAAGCAGATAATAGACAGATATACTATTCATTGCTGCCTCGATATGTGCCCCACAAGTAATTTCAAAACCCTAGTTTGAACATTAATTTGGACCTGACTTGGCGTCTAAGAGGTGAACAAGATGATAAAGTAGCAGGTAATATTAAGCAAATGCATAACATAAGGAGAAACAAAAGAGTGCGACCTCTCTTGTGGACCCTTGTACTCCTCTGGTTCGTCTGCTGAATTGATGATGGTGATGCAGTTGCGGTGGGTGCCGGTGGCAGGGGAGGAGATCTGAGGTGGCGAAAGATGGTCATGAGTCATGATGTCTGGTATGGTGGATGCTTCTGTCGATGGAGCAGCTCAGTTGAGGTGGATGACATCGCGGCAGGAGCAAGACAAACTACACAAGGTTTTCTTCGACACCTATCTGTAACTGAAGTAATTATGTAAGGGCTCCTTTGGCTTGCAAGATTCTAAAAACACAGGGATAGGAAAAACATCGGAATACGATAGGAATGCATGTGGGAAACAGAGCATTTGTAAACATAGGATTTCTGTCAACTTGGGTGTTTGGTTCACATCAATTAGAAGAACAGAGGAATGCAAAGAAACATGGCCAAATTAAAGTGAAACCATATGAAAGTGTGTACAGTTACAATGTTATTCTACCACTAATGCACTTAATCTTGTTTTCATGAGGTTTCTGAAAAGTATGTCCAGGTGGATGTTTTGCTCCATTCCTTTCAACGAAGTGCATGAATAATTGAATAGTAGAGTGCCATAGGAAAATTTCCTATTACTATGTTTTTCCTTCACCTTTTCCTTTGAACCAAAATAGCCCTTACGGATCAACATGGATGTAGAGTTATAAGAGATGCGACAAGTGTACAACCTCTTTGGCATAGCTGTGTCGACCTCAACATCATTGGGTTGGTCGCTACAGAAGTTGCGACAGAGGTTGATGTCGGAGGTGTGGAGGAAGATCTGAGGTGTATATAGATGGCATCCAGGGTACTGCTATGTTGTGATGGATGGTTCCATCGTTGGAGCAGCTCCGTCGAGCAGTAGGACGTTGAGGCTGAAGTATTACAAGACATACATCATTACTCTCAAGTGGGATTCTAATAGCATCTTCAATAGATGATGTAAAATACATTACCAAAAAGTGATAGATGTAAAATTTACATCACCAAAAAACACCTGACTACAATAGATGAGGTAAAAACTGTTAACTCTAAACTTAACAGTCAAAACTAAAATTTACTATGGAATCTGAATGTTACTATCGAAATTGAACGCACTGGTAGCAGAGAGGCACTTCACATGTAGTTTAGGCTGCTCGAGCACTAGTAGTAGAGAAACAGTGATCTAAATCAGTAAGCAATTGACAAGGAACACAATAGCAGATAGAAGATGGAGCAGCAGTGCCTGGAGGAGCAGCGCGAACTAGAGCTAGAGCAGCAACTCGTGTAGCTGCAGCAGCCCATGTACTAGCATCAGTAGCATGAGCGAGAGCAAGAGTAGAGCATCAGCATGAGTGAGGGGAAGAGCAGAGCAGCAGCACGACCGAGCGAGAGATGGAGCAGTAGCAGCAGCAGCACGAGCGAGCGAGAGACAGAGAAGCAGCAGCAGCCATAGCGCGAGCAAGAGCCAGAGCAGCAGCAGATCCGGCTGGTATGGACACTGCCGCCGAGGGAGCCTCGCATTGAGGGAGAGCCACCATGGAGATGTCATCGGCGGTGCCAGCTTCGAGGTAGCCGTGCCATGGGGGTGCGGGGTGGAGCACTGTTGCCACCGAGAGGTCAAGTTAAAGAGAAGGTGCAATGCGATGAGTGTACAACCTCTTTGGTGCCGCCGAGTAGGCCTCGGCTTCGTCCGAGGAGTCAGTGAGGATGCTGCGGTTTTGGTGGAGCAGGTTAAGGATGTGCTATGGGGATGGATCACCCGTGATAGACAAGGTGATCATCAGAATAGATCCTTGGAGGTGGAGGACGGGGCGGCTAACCGGCGGGACGACAAGATCGACGATGGATCCTCATCCGGGGAGGTGGATGAGGGATGTCAAGCTATTGCAGTGGAAGGCATCGTCCGGGAAGTGGCTCTGGCTGGGCAGCAGTGGGGTGGTAGACGGAGTCGGGTGGGGTTTTGCGGTTGGAGCAGAGAGGTTATGGCGGCCTGGGATTTCGAATGGAGAAAATGAGGTGATGGGAGGGGGGAACCATGACTTAGGGACGCACTTGTCCAAAATGTAGGGTGTGTTACAAAAGTACCCCCACCGGTTTGAACTAGCGGCCCCTTCGGCTCAGGGTTAGAAGGGGGATTTCACATGTAGGGATTTGGCAGCTGGAGGGAGTTTTCGCACGCAATGTAATTTCAGGATAGCAAGGTGCGGGTTGTGAAGGCGCGAGTTTTGGGAGCACGATATCTGAATTTTCGGGATAATAAGGCGCGGTTTGAATTTTAGGGACAAGCTTAATGTGTAATAATGTACGTACCAAATCAATTTGCACTTCTCTCAACGGAAAAAACGAAAAAAATAAAACTATTCGCACCACACAAAGAGAGTCTTGTCCCATTTTACTGTACAAATGCTGTTGAAAGCTATGAATCCATGTTATGTCCAATTAAATTTTTTCGCTGGCTGTATAATACATGTAACATACTCACACGAACATTTTAGTGCATTCCAAATGTCTATACTACCGCTTCAATTCAAGCTAAATTTGAATTTGTTTCCCTATTCACTACTGGAATCAGCTACTTTGCCATCTGCCAGATCTTTGCCGTCCGCTAGCGGACGGCAAAGAAGCTCTTTGCCATCAGCCACCGAAAAGCCGACGGCAAAGAAATGGTAGACATCAAAGAAGCTCTTTGCCATGTGCCATTTCTTTGCCGTCCGCCAGCTGACGGCAAAGAATCTTTGCCGCCCGCTAGCTGACGGCAAAGAGGGAGGTGGCCCCCACCCACCCGCCCGTTTAAAAAAAAGTTAATGCCCCACCTCTTTGCCATTTGCTAGCAGACGACAAAGAGAGAAAACGGCAGACGGCAAAGATCGGCGGACGGCAAAGAGCCGAGTAACTAACGGATGCCACCCCTCCCCCGCCCGTTATCTCTCTTCTCTTCCTCTCTTCCTCTCTCCTCCCCGACACCCCGCCCTAGCTAGATCCACCGCCGCCCTCGCCGCCCAGCACCGCCCCCGCCCCTGCCGCCCGGCGCCGCCCCCGCCCCCGCACCCATGGCCCGTCGCCCCACCACCCCTCCGCCCCCACCACACCCGTCGACGCCCCGTCGCCCCACCACCCATCCGCCTCCCGCCGCCCGCCCCCGCCGCCGCCCCCGCCCCGCCGCCCGGCGTCGCCCCTTCCGCCCGGCGCCGCCCCCGTCCCCGCACCCTTGGCCTGTCGCCCCACCACCCCTCCGCCCCACCACACCCGCCGACGCCCCGTTGCCCCGCCAGCCGACGCTCGGCACCGCACCCGTCGCCCGGCGCCGCCACCGCCGCCCCCGCCGCCCGGTGCCCCCCCCGCCGACCGTCCCATTGCTCCGGTGAGGGACTACTACTATTTTTTTTCCTGTTTTTTCTTTTTTTTGCTGTTTAATTGTTAGTGCTAGATTGTGTTAGTGTTAGTGTTAGAAAAGAATTAGAAGTAGTAGAAGAAGTAGAAGTAGTAGAAAGATGAAAAAAGAAGAAGAAGAAAAGAAGTAGAAGAAGTAGAAGAAGAAGAAAAGAAGAAACGAAAAGAAGTAAAAAAAGTAGAAAAAAGATGAAAGAAGAAGAAGAAGAAAGGAAAGAAGAAGAAGAAGAGAAAGAAAGAAGAAGAAGGATAGAAGGAAACACCCCGACCCCCGGACCCCGACACCACACCCCGACCCCCTGACCCCGACACCCCGACCCCGACACCCCGACCCCCTGACCCCTGACCCCGACACCCCGACCCCGACACCACTCCCCGACACCCGACCCCCCGAGGCCGACGGGTTCTTATATTTGTGGATTATTAGTTAGGTCATATATTTTTCGATTTTGTTATGAAAAACATCATATATAATTGTGTTGATCGGGTTGATTTAAATGTGCAGTTGTTTCACCGCTGCGAGGTTTGGTGTTCAACGACCTCGCCATGCGTTTGACGAGCTCTGCCCCTTCGTTCATGGGTGAGCACAAATGACATGTCCTCCTCCCCCATTAATTATTTGCTCTGTTCCGGTGTTCGTGCCGATGAAATTTGATAGCTAGCTATATATGTGTCTTGAATCATCAGTATGCATAACCAATATGTGTCTCCCATTCGAAAGCGTCATAGTTATAAATATGCATGCATTTGCATATTTATAACCTTGATTCTTCCAAATTGTCCAATGCTATCCATGGATAGCCCGAGTATGTGTAGATTGGGTTCATATTCCCATATGCTTTGCTCCGGATCCGACGCATAAATTTCGTCAGTGCCTCCCTTGTTGTTCTCCGGGTACACATCCTCTCTGTTTATTGCAGAGACGTGTATCAGGAGTACAACAGGGACGTGCTGCCGAAATTTTGCATCGGATCCAGAGCATAGCATGGGAAAATGAACCCAATCTACACATACTCGGGTGGGATTAGGACCTATCATTACCTATTAGAGTGTAGGTTGCATGGACGTAATAAAATTGACAAAGTAGATCAATTGATGAATATATACATGGTGAATTATATATATAATTCTTGTGTGTCCAGTAGCTCTGAAAGTCAAGATGAGTGATCATGTGTGGATGTATACCGGTCACGCTGGTCAGAACAAATGGAGCGCTTAATGGTTCACAAAAACCAAGGGGTTTGTGCAAGCCGCATTTGCAAATGGCCGGAGGAAAAACTAGTGCCCCTGTTTCCGGTGCAGCAATTGGCAAAAGAGGACAGAGGCTGAAATGGGAAAACACCTGCAGAAGAATGGTTTTACGCCCGATTATATGGTGTGGACATTTCATGGTGAGTCTGCCCAACGTGACCGAGCTGAGGTGGATCGTCCTCGCACCGACGAGCATGGTACCGAGATTGAAAACATGGTGCAAGACTATGATGATGCTCGGGATTCAGACGAGGAGATGGAGGAATCTGCAAAGGCCTTCAATGAAATGTTGGAGTCTTCAAAACGGCCGCTCCACGAGCACACTGAGCTTTGTCAGTTGGATACCATCTCACAAGTAATGGCTCTGAAGGCTCAATTCAACTTGGGCAGAGAATGCTACGACGCAATTATGACAGTATTTGGACGCTTTCTACCCAAAGGCCATGTAATGCCTGCAAACCTGTACCAGTCGGATAAAATCCTCCGTGCACTGAAGATGCCCTATGAGAAGATACATGCCTGCGAGAAAGGATGTGCCTTATTTAGGATTGACTATGCGGACTTGAACTATTGTTCCATTTGCAAGTCTTCCAGGTATATTGTGGTAGACAACGGTATGGGTGAGAAGACACAGACCAAAATCCCCGTTAGTTTTCTTCGGTATATGCCAATCGTACCAAGACTTCAATGTCTTTTCATGGTCGAAGAGACGGCCAGACAGATGACATGGCACAAAACAGGCAAAAGAACCAAACTAGATGCAGATGGGAATCTGATGATGGTACACACATCGGATGGTGTTGCATGGAAAAAGTTTGATGAATTACATGTTGACAAAGCGGCAGATCCGAGGCATCCTCGAGTCGGCATCAGCACGGATGGGTTCAGTGTGTTTGGTATGACGGCAGCCCAATACAGTTGTTGGCCCATATTTGTCTTTCCACTCAATCCCCCCTGGACAGATTATGCAAAGAAAAAACATTTTCCTGACGTTGATAATTCCAGGGCCCAACTATCCGGGGAAAAATATGAATGTGTACATGCAACCGCTTAAGGACGAATTGGAAGAAGCCTGTGATAATGGGTTCTATTAGAGAATTTCAATTCATTCGCTAATTTCTGCGTAATGCAACAATCATTTCATATTAAACTTGTAGGCTAATTCAGAGTCTATGGACGCCGACTTGAGACAAGTCGCTAATGGTTTTGACTATAAGGTCCGTTCATTTGACAAATACGACATCAACGGGTATCGCTTTCGTACCTATGGCAAAGAGCTATCTATGGCCGACCGAAAGTCTACAAATTGTTGTGTATCTGCTATCGGTGAAGGAGGTACCGAGTATTATGGGAGAGTTGAAGCAATTTATGAACTTCTATTCTATGGTGAAAACCCACCGAATGTCGTAGTCTTCAAATGTTATTGGTTTCAGCCGAAGGAGGCTAGAAGGACTCATGAACATATAGGGCTAGTTGAAATCAACCAAAGCACCCATTTAGATGTTCCTGGTGTCTATATTACGGCTCAACAGGCGACCCAAGTATTCTATCTACCGTGGGCCTGCCAAACTAATCTAAATCTGAAAGGTTGGGATGTCGTTTATGAAGTGCTGCCACGTGCTAGACTATCTCCCCCAAAGGAAGAGGATTATGAACCTCACATTAACCCAGACACATATGAAGGAGAATTCTTCCAAGAGACACGTCTTTCCAAAAAGCGTTTCAAGAACCGGTATACTTCACCCCAAAACATTGAAGTAGACAGCGACAGTTAATCCCACATCACCCCAGAGGAGGAACAAGAAGAGCCGGAACAAGAAGAGGTTACTGCTGCGGATGACCTCTCAATGCTTGACCGATTACGTAAAGGTGGCCTTCCACATGTTGATGCCACTGAACCCTATGAGCCCATCATTGATTATAGTGATGATGATGATTATGCATTTATTGATGATACTGATCGAGATTATTAGTAGTGTCAGGTATTCAATTTTTTATGTTGTACTTGATGATGATACACTTAAGTGATATACATATTATTATTCATATCAGTATTTTTTTTATGTTATACTAATTTTGTTTACTCTTTGTCATGGCAGGTGTTGAAAGATGGAAAGGGAGCCGACTGAGGCCAAGGACAAACGTGCCCAAATTGAAGGTGTGCCACACCATCAAGGTAGCTCCAGCTTATATCAGTTCGGGCGGAATTGGGTATGTGGTTTTCCTCATGATTAATGCAATTCATTCATCATGCTAGCTTAATCCCTTTAATTACTAATTTACTTTGTTTCTCTCTTTCAGGCATGCTACAATAAGACGGATAAGGTGCCAAAGGGGTACGACCTGTATGCCATGGCCCACACTGCCTCTTACAAGCAAGTCAAGGGGAAGGCGAGAAAAGGGGAGGAGTTTAACCCGAGCCAGATTCCCTACATTCCAGAGCAGGTGATGATATCTAGTGGCAGGAGGTCCCGTGGCTCCATAGCCATTGATCCAGAGATTGCTCCTGAGACCACGGTGAGTTTAATTTGAATGGACGTTACTTGCTAGTCTTAACATTTGAGTGTCATCATGCTAACGAAACATTGGAAATGATCTTTGGTGCAGCGTAACTCCACACAAGCATCACACGATCCTTCTCCAGCTACTGGCATGAGCCAGCCCGCTCCTACACCTCCATGATCAAGGTAAGTTTCTCTAGTTTTTTGCTTAACAAATGCATAAAGACCTAGAATTAGCTTTATTTCCTCCAATATGCTTACCTTAATGACCTAGAGTTAGCTTCTTTTCCTCCAAAATGACTTAATAAGCTTACTGACCTCCAAAACCAGCCATTTTACCTAAGTTAGCTCTAAAGCGATCTATACTTAGCTTTGTTTCCTCCAAAATGACCTAAGTTAGTTATAATATGTTTAGTTAACTAGGTTTGCTCAATAATGACATGTACATAGCTTACTTATGTAAAAAACGGCATAATTAGCTTAGTTAGCTCATAAACGATCCATTTTACCTACGTTAGCTCTAAAATGATGCATTTTACCTAAGTTAGCTCATAAACGATCCATTTCACCTAAGTTACCTCACAAACGATGGCGTGCTTCTTCTTCTAGTCTTCTTCTTCTAGTCACCTTTTCCTAACTTTCTTATTTGCCATTTTGCAGATTTCATTCACTTCTCGGAAGCTAGCTTGCTATGATGGAGTGCCTGTTTTTTATTTCATTCTCTTCTAGTATTCTTCTAGCTTGCTACGATGGAACTTGCTATCTTGATGAAAGTTTGCATTGTAATATGTATGTGCAACTTCCTAATGGTTGCAACTTATGTGTATGTGCAACTTGCTATGTATGAATGGATGGAACTATATATGTATGTACGATGAAAATTATGTGCTGTTAAATAGCCTTGTGAAATATATCTATATATGTCATATATATTTACTATGAAAATTGTTGGATTCAAAAAAAAATTAGAAAAAAAGAGCCAATATGCAGGCTCTTTGCCGTCCGCCATCGACGGCAATGGCCTCTTTGCCAACAGCCGTGGACGGCAAATGAGGCACGTGGCAGCCAACTGTGCTTCCTGGGAGCAGACCCATTTAGTCAGTTTGCCTATAGTGGCAGACGACAAAGGCAGGAAGAATTTTGCCATCAGTGGTGGACGGCAAAGGCAGGACGAATTTTGCCATCAACGGCGGATGGCAAAGTCCTGCTGTTAGCCACCTAACGGACTAACAGCGAAAATTTTGCCATCTGTTTTCTTTGCCATCCGCTGCTGATGGGAAAGGACCCTTTGCCGTCAACCACCAAAAGCGGACGGAAATGTAGCACTTTACCGGACCTTTCTTTGCCGTCCATGTTTGCCGTCCGTGGTGGACGGCAAAGACCTTTGCCGTCCGCCATTCATGCCTTTGCCATCCGCCATGGTAGACGGCAAAGTAGCTGATTCCTGTAGTGATTTGAATAAGAATCTACAATCATGATTGTTGCCAAGTTAAACCATCATTCATATATTATGTTAACAACACACCACATGATTACTATAGAGATAGATATGAACTATGTGTACTATATGAACTCAAATTCAATATTTTGAATACACTTGATGTTGATTCCAAATAATAGTACATTTGATGTACTAACTAGATCTTCATAGTCTAAACCATGTTTCATATGTACATTGTGTTTATCACACGAAGTATAGTGGCCCTCCCCCTACATTATGACAAGTATTTGGCCTTGAGCTGCAAAAGCCACACATTATCACAAATTCAAATAAATGTTCCATATATTATATGTAGTATAACATGTTCATAACGACACCATGTGTATCACCATTATATATATATATATATATATATATATATATATATATATATATATATATATATATTCATGCATGCGTCAGTTTAAAACACTATGCTATCTTCTTCAAATATCTGAATCCACTTTTACAATGAATTATGATCTCTATTCGTCTTTTACACCCACACAATCATATTATCTTTGTAGCTAGCGCTAACTTTCTCTTGTGCATGCACACGCCCGCCTCCCTATCACCCTCCCTAAGCATTCTCTAGCTCCATCGCGCACATTCATCATTTCACTTTAGGTCATTCACCCATGGTGTGTGTAGGCCCCCAGCTCCTTGTTTCCAGCACACACCGATCGATATACCTCTATAGCCAGGTGTGCCTACCACAAATACAAGCTTTCCCTCTTCTCTTCTCACCATCCATGCCTCACTCCCGCCCCTCTTTTCATCGATCTCATAATCGCACACTCCTTCCCCCTCGATATAGTAGGCCTCTCGCACCAGCTCCTAGCTGCATCACTCTCTCTCTATCCTTCTCTTCGGGCCTTATTTGCTTCTAACACATACATGCATGTACATCGAACGATCTCCCTACATATACCTAGGTCGAATATAACTCTTTTCCCCATGCATCGATCGACGTACCTCACAAGTTACGTCTCTCCTTTGTCCGACAAAGGACGATTGATCTTCCTATGTAGTTACATCCTCTTACCACAACCATATCGCCCCCCTCATCATTCGTGCATGCTTCCTGACCCGTCTCTCACACGCACGTGCACAGACAGGAAGGCATCCCCTCTCTTATTTACTCCTCCATTCTAGAATATAAGGTGTATTGGTTTCCGTGCAAGTCAACCATTTGAAAGTTTGACCAAGATTATAGAAAAAAATTGAAACATCTGCAATACCTAATAGATAAAATATGAAACTACCTTCCATGACCGATCAAATGATATAAATTTCATATTGTGGATATTGATATATTTTTCTAAAAACTTGGTCAAACATGCACTTGTTTGACTTTTGAAAAAACAAATACTCTTTATATAAAGGAATAGAGGGAGTATATTGCAGGCATGCCCTCCATTTGTCTAGGAGGCCTCTCTCACCATTTGTGAGAAGCAACTCCGCCACCAACCCCTCCGACACTCTAGATCTGTCTCTCTCCCAACCTTATTCCTCTCCTACACATATGCATGGATGCCGATCGATCACCCTCAATACATATGGTAGGTCTCTTTCCTCCTCCACACATATACCAACCATTCTACCTCTATAGTTAGGTCTCTGCCCCCCACCCCCACACACGCCGATAGTTGAACACTGTAGGTAGGTATCCATGCCATAGAGAGACAAACTACACATGTCCCCTCATACATTCCAGTAGGCCAGCCACCCTTTATCTTTGATGTGGGCGCACACAAATTCTATGTCACTCTTTATCGATCACGCACACACACATACACACACACACAATCACACACACACACACACTTCATCCCCCTCTTTGATTCTGATACCTCATGCTAATGATACCTCCACTCTCTTCTCGTGGATCGCCCCCTCTATATATGATATACCCAGGCCTCTATTTCACACACATTGCATATGTTACATTTTTTGTTTGAGATATCATCGACACGTATTCCCTGTCTATCTCTCATGCACCCCCCTCCAAAAGCACTCACAAACCCACACACTATCTCTCTCTAGGTCTGTATCTCTCTCACACAAACCCATGTGGGTGGTGTACACGAAGAGAATAGGTGCACGTACTCACGCTTCATGCCCAGCCTCACCCGCGCGGGTACACGATGGAGCTCATTTTTGTACGAAATGGAAGCTCACGTGGTAATTTGAGTGCGTGTAGCGGTTGTTTACCTAGGGAGGTCGTGTACCATGCGTGAACGAAACAAAGTTCGACTTGATGCGTCAACATGTTATTTTTAAATAAAGTTATATTGCTCAATGGCACGTACACAGAATATAAAATGATTTTTATGGAGAAAAAAGTAGTCCGCTCCACTATACACAATGGAACCTGCCTGCCTACCAGGGTTTGTCTCTCTTCAGAATATCGCACACAAGGCGGCGGTGGCCTTTCACCGTTGGTCATGATCCGGCCGCATCCCGTCTACCGACAGAAAGGGAGGATGTTCATCATTTCTCCATTCAACGGCGCCGAGGCAGCACGTCCTGATCTGCAGTACCCACCATTCTCTCTATCCAAGCTCCGATGCGGTAGGGCTTATGCCACTTGCTCACTGCCGTAGTATGGGCAGATCCCGCCTGCCGCCACCCTCCTAGTTACATCTGGATGACCCCCAGGTATCCCCTATGGCCTTGCTTCACTGCCCATCTTTCCATGTTGCTGCATGTGGAAAATCCTACATGTGGATCTTACCTAGTTCTTTGCCCGAAATGTAGCTCGTCCGACGTACATTCCATCTTGCAATCTCGACCTCACATTGTTATCGATAATCCACCATGTTGCTATCTTTCCCTTATGACATGGAATATGCTTCTTTTTTGTCGGTGTATGTATCTTTAACCCTTTATTCGGCAGTAATTTCTTCCTTTCTACCTCTTTTTGCAAACGGGGCTATCCATTTCACCTTGTTGCTATTGCGAACTTTTGGTGAACTGCACAAATCACTCTTTTCTTAAGCGTGTTTTGTGCAGTTCCGCCAAAATGTCACACGGGCAATGTTTTTACATTTCTGTGGGACTATAGAAAGGGAGATTGGTTTTGCTATCCTCCTCATCCAACTCCGTGCCTAATCTTATCGAACATGTAGTTAGTCTTAAAGAGATATCATAGAGGTGATCGGCTTATTTTTGTGAGTGTTATGTTTCATCATCTAGTTCCACTATTATTGTAATAACACTGACTAAATATCTTTGCAAACAAGGATGATGAGCTCGATTTTAGTGGAACTGCACAAAATGATCGGATTGTGATGCCCCCCATACACCTCTTTCATGGCTACAGAGCTGCGTGGAACTAGCTACCAACCAATGAACACCGTGGCCAGAAAAGGGAGCCATGCCTATGAACAACGTCGATCAATTGTACTCCATTTTTCTTCATTTGTACACCTACTCACAACTTTGTCTTCAGTTGTGATGTGAATATTGGTGTTGATTTGCGAATCATTGAGATGCATTAGCAGCCATGGTAGTTTCATTTCTATTTGATGGAATGTTGTAACGAGACAATCGTGAGGCAAGAGGATACATGAATCCTAAGTTGAAACCTTTTTTTTCTTCGGAACCAAAGTTGGAACCTTCATAGCTTTACAATACCGTTTCATTATGCTGGAAAATTATGCGTGCGTATAAACAAATCCTGAAAGATTGATAGCAATGCCAGAAACCATTCAACCTTATTTCGTCGACATGTGGGACATCCTTCATCCGGCTGCACCTGCCATGCACCAATATTGGGTGCACAACTGCAGGGGAGGTTCAACCCGATTGCTGCGCCACAGTAATAATGACTAGTGAGCAGTCAAATCACGGAGCCCCACCTTTGCCACAGTAAGTTGATCGGATGAAGCAACCATCATTTCACTCTTTCATTGAATCTGTTGGTACTCCAATATTCCCAGAGTACTAAGTTGCTCAGATGAAGAAACCATCACTTCACCTTTCCCACAGTAAGTACTACCTCCTTTTTATTCTAGAAACCACCACATGCTAATATTGGACGGTAGCAACACAACATCAAGTGTACTGGCAGTACTCAGTTCTAAAATCGAAACCTACCACTGAACTACTAGATGGTGAGCGTTTGCTAGTATCATGTACTCCGTCTGTCGATGGATATATAGGGCCTAAAGCGTTTTTCAAGACTAACTAACATGCAAGTTGCTCAAAGCATACCGTCAATTCCGTACGTTAAAAGATCTTCAAATGATATAATTTTCAAATTACGTAAAAAATTATCAATTGTAAATGGCAACCTTGAAGAATACATTACTGCAATGCATGAATGAAGGGCTAATCGCAATGCATGCATGCGTGAGGAGTCACTACTGTAAGATGCTGCTAACGTGACACTACAATAAGAGACCCTTCGACAAAACTGTGTGCGATGCAATAATCACAAACGGTGGTGTAAAAACCCGCCAAAAGGGTGCGAAACGTTTGCGATGACGGATGCATCAAACACGTTTCAGATCATTGTTGCATGTGCGATTCAGGGCATACGGTTTAGTTCAATTAACTGTTTGCGATGAGGAGGAACAAAAGAAATGGGCTGCCAGATGAAGGCGTGTGCGATATAGAGCATACAGTTCACTCGGATGAACTATTTGTGATTAGGCAACACAAAAGAAACGGCCAGCCAGATCAAGGTGTGTGCGATATACGGCATGCGGTTCACTTGGATGAATTGTTTGCGTCGAGACAAGAGAATAGAAACGGTTCAATATAACAAGATGTGTGTGATACGTGGCAAACAGGTGTGTAATTAGAAATGTGTGCGAAGACCGATCATAACACAGACGATTGCTTCTAATAAGACGTATGTGATATGATCTGTCTACACAACATCTATTGGCCATTGGGGGACAGGCGGTCATCCAGATACGCCATAAGGACGTGAAGAGGCATCCTATATCAGCAAGGACTAGCTGTTCCACAAGTAGCTCATGTAAGAGAACTCTCAAGTTAAATGTGCTCAGGCTGGAGTAGCCATCAGATGGGTGACTGGATGGGAAGTTGTGTCGATGTTAAATTAAATGATAGGATGGGTCATATCTATCAAATTAAATGACTTATATGACCCATCCCATGAGTTAATTTAACCTCGAGGTCCTTGTTTTTTATTTTTATTTTATATTTTAACACATGTTAAAGAAGGTCTACCGCATTACTTTTTGACAATGTGTATACATGGCATACAGTTGATCCATCTGACTTGTTTGTGATGGAATAAGCCGTGTGTGTTGTGGGCAAATGCTTTCTAGTGTACAACCGTTTGCGATTGACGAATTCATCACCGACGGGTTCCCTAGTGTGGTCCGTGTTCATCTCATCATCATCTACTTCTTGTGCTAGCTCGATGTTCCTTATATGCTAACTTTCCATTAATTGATGGTGTTTTATGAACATGCCACTGCTTCCCGCCATTTCCTCACCTATTTCCTGTCACCCAGCGATATTGCGCATAAAGCTAGGTGCGGCGCGAAGCACGGAGGCAACAAGCGCAGCCTTTAGCACACACACCTTTTCGAAGCATGCCAACCCACCAAAACGCCGCCTTTGCCATCAACCTCGTCGACGAGGAAAACCAGAAGGCGCCACGGCCACTCAAGGCCACGACACTCCCCGGCAATGCGATGGGCGATGCCGTGATGCACGTCAATGCCAGGGTTTAGCAGACACTTGGTGCATGGCGCTTCAGTGCCGCAGATCAAGATAGGCATGTGAGCGCCGAGAGGCTGCAGCTCGCCGCACAACATGATCGATGGTGCGCCACAGAGCAAGCTTGGCGCGTTCGCGCTGATAGGCTACGACTCGCCGCTCGGCGAGACCGTTGGAGCGCTGCAAAGCGAGAGGCACAAAACGCTGCACAGCACGAGCAAATCCATCGGCACTTTCTTGCTATCGACAGGGCGTCGCAGCTAGGTACACGTCCCGTTAGTACCCCCATTCCTCGCCAGGAGTGGGCACATGCCCTCTGCGCCGTACTTGCACCAGTGGTCGGCCGCACCGTACTTGCACCGGATGCCCGCCGCGCCGTTTGCAAGGGTCGTGCCGTTCGCCTTTTCCGCGGCTCGCTGGATGCCAACACGCTGGTTGGTAGGCTCGACCGCCTCCTCTGCCCAGGTGTCCACCTGGCTGCAGTAGAGGAACATGGCTGTTGCATCCTCGAGGTGGTGATCTCCAATGAAATAGCCAACTTGGAGCTCGAGATCGTGCTCCAGATATACCACGAGTGTGTCGACCGCTTGGACGAACGCCTGCACGAGTTCAGGAAGAGCCAAGAGCTACCATAGGCAAGGGATGCTGGTCATGGTCTCATGGATGCGTTTTATTTTGTAAGTCGTTTCGACGTGGATAGCTATGTATTCACAACAATCATAGTACTGCTCTGTTTATTGCTTTGTTTCAATGTGTGTACTCTATTTTTTGTTCTTATATGTTCTGATTCAATGTGTGTTTATATGCTTTCCATTCTGTATATGTGGATGATAACAAATAGATTAAAATTAGTATACAAAAACAGATAGAAAATGGAATTCATAATATATATAATATTAATTGTTCATTAGTTCATCATAGAATATATATAATATCATCACATATACGTGATGATACTTAACTACTAGGTACAATGCATAAAATTGAAAACGAACAATACTAAAACTAATAATCCCTCCTAGGGCCAGTATTCCGGTAGCCCCTTGCCAACAGCTCCCTGGTGCACAGCGTCTTCCTAGCGCAGAGGCAGTACTCCGCCTCCTCCGCCTCGTAGCGCTTGACGTGCCTACCTGCCTCTTGTAGGCGGACGAGCGAGAACAATCTTGCCATTTTGTTGGGTGCCCACCGGAGCTCCTCGTCAGTGGCACGCTGGAGCTTATTGGCCCAGATCCACGCAACGCGCCTAGCGCCTTTGGCCTTCCTTGCAAAGTACCCGTCTTCGTACACCTCCTCCGCACGACGACGCGCCCGCCCCCAAAGCTCCACCGCCTCCTTTTTCCAGGCGGCATCACGGGATTCTAAGGCCGCCTGCTAGCTGGCATCCTCCTCCGCCATCTCCTTCTTGAAAGCCACTTGTCTGGCTTTCTTAGCCGGCGGCAGCGACTTCCAAAGAAAAAGATCATATTGGCTCCAAATCCAATCCAAAGTTGGGGGGTCCGGTGCAACCTCGTCCGACGGCGCATAGGGGTCCTCATCGCTGCTCTTAGAGTGAGCGTCCTCGGGGGGCGACGACTCCTCGTCGGCACGTGGGCAGACTGGCGGCGCCATGGCAGAGATTTGAGAGAGAGAGAGAGAGGGCGAGCAAGGGGAGGATGTAGATGAGAATTCAGGCGGGACGACATGAGCAAGGTAGTATTTATTGGCGGCCGGAATCTATATCGACGGGAAAAGTACACACACCAGTCGCCGGAATTTACGAGTATTGTAGTGTGAATTACACACGATTCCCGCACCAAAATCCATGTGTGAACATAATAGCTGACGCTTCCCAATGCCGAACCGTGTATGATTAATAACGCCCGACACTCACCTTCCAAACCTGGAGGCACGAAATAGAGTGCCAATCGTGTGGGGAGCGGTTGTCTTCCCAGATTTTACATTTTGTTTATTGAACACCAAATATTTACATCATCTGATGATTTTTTTAACTCGCACACAACTACACAAATCTGATTTTTCAAACCGTTGTGGTTAGCCGTTGCATGTAGATGTAGTTCAAATTTGAATCACAGTCATTAATTGGCTAGAAAATCACATAAATGTCTTTAAAAGGTCAAATGACCCCTGTAATTTTCCAAATTGTCACATGACAGTTGTATTAGTGGACGTTACATGTAGAAAAAACATTGAAGGCCATAAGAGGAAGCTATATCCCGTTTGTCATCAAACATGCATTGTTCCCTCTTGGAACCACGAGCCTTCTAGTGAGTTCCTCCGGTTTGTGAGGGGTATGTCCAAACTTTCGTCAAACAGGCCAATTTTTTTCCACATCAACTTAGTGGCATGACATTACATCAAGCAAGGTTTCATGTTTTTCTGATCATTTTTTATTTTTTTTGGAATTAAAATGCCATGGCACTCCATGCATGTTTGTCCATGCCATGAGAACAATATGTTTCACAATTCCTTCTAATTTACTGCACATGGAATTAACTCGCACAAAAGTACACAAATACGATTTTTCAAACTGTTATGGTTAGCCGTTGCATGTAGATGTAGTTCAAATTTGAATGATGGTCATTGAATGGCTAGAAAATCACTTAAATGTCTTCAAAAGGTCAAATGACCCTTGATTTTTTCCAAATTTTCACATGACAGTTGTATTAGTGCACGTTCACGTAGAAATTTTTTGAAGGCCGTAAGAGGAAGCTATCTCCCGTTCATCATCAAACATGCATTGTTCCCTCTCGGAACCACGAGACTTCTAGTGAGTTGCTCTGGTTTGTGAGGGGTGTGTGTATCCAAACTTTTGTCAACCAGGCCAAGTTTTTTACCACATCATCTTGGTGGCATGACATTACATTAAGCAAGGTTTCATGTTTTTCTGATCATTTTTTTATTTTTTTGGAATTAAAATGCCATGGCACTCCATGAACGTGTCCATGACGTGAGACCAATATGTTTGAAAATCCTTCTAATTTACTGCACATGGAATTAACTCACACACAAGTACATAAATATGATTTTTCAAACTGTTATGGTTAGCCATTGCATGTAGATGTAGTTCAAATTTGAATTACGGTCATTAAATGGCTAGAAAATCACTTAAATGTCTTCAAAATGTCAAATGACACTTGAAATTTTCCAAAGTTTCACATGACAGTTGTATTAGTGCATGTTACACGTAGAAACTTTTTGAAGGCCGTAAGAGGAAGCTATCTACCGTTCCTCATCAAACATGCATTGTTCCCTAGCATAAACCTTCTAGTGAGTTGCTCCGGTGTGTGAGGGGTGTGTGTCCAAACTTTCGTCAAACAGGCCAATTTTTTACCACATCATCTTGGTGGCATGACATTATGTCAAGCAAGGTTTCATGTTTTTCTGATCAATTTTTTATTTGTTGGAATTAAAATGCCATGGCACTCCATGCATGTCCATGCCGTGAGACAAATATGTTTGAAAATTCCTTCTAATTTACTGCACATGGAATTGACTCGCACACAAGTACACAAATATGATTTTTCAAACCGTTATGGTTTGTCGTTGCATGTACATGTAGTTCTAGTTTGAATTACGGTCATTAAATGGCTAGAAAATCAGCTAAATGTCTTCAAAATGTTAAATGACCCCTGAAATTTTTTAAATTTTCACATGACAGTTGTATTAGTGCACATTACATGTAGAAAAAATTTGAAGGCCGTAAGAGGAAGCTATCCCCCATTCGTCATCAAACATGCATTGTTCCCTCTCGGAACCACGAGCCTTCTAGTGAGTTTCTCCGGTTTGTGAGGGGTGTGTGTCCAGACTTTCGTCAAACATGCCAAATTTTTTACCGCATCATCTTGGTGGCATGACGTTACATCAAGCAAGGTTTCTTGAGTTTCTGATCTTTTTTAATTTTGTTGGAATTTAAATGCCATGGAATTAAATCACACACAAGTACATAAAATATGACTTTTCAAACCATTATGGTTAGCTGTTGCATGTACATGTAGTTCAAATTTCAATTACGGTCATTAAATGGCTAGAAAATCAATTAAATGTCTTAAAAGGTCAAATGACCCCTGAAATTTTCCAAAATTTGACACGTCAGTTGTATTAGTACTGCAAATTTTCTCGTACATTTAAAACACCACCGATTGCCACTTTACTCCAAATTCGTCTTTCACAGCTAATTAAGAAGATCTGCAACATCACACATAGTTGTTTTGTAGGAATCGTTTGCGATGAAAATTTCTGTGTCTATTTAAGTCTTCCTCCTTAAGCTTCGCCAGCTTGTCTGCTCCAGTGCCGGCAACCCCCGATCCACAAATCCCGATCCCCATTCCCGCACCCCCTTCCTGCAAAGATGACACCGTGGAAACGCTTCATGAAGGCCCGTTGTCGGTGTCAAAACCGGCGGATCTCGGGTAGGGGGTCCCGATCTGTGCGTCTAAGGCTAATGGTAACAGGATGCAAGGACACGATGTTTTACCCAGGTTTGGGCCCTCTTTATGGAGGTAAAACCCTACTTCCTGCTTTGATATTGATGATATGATTATTACAAGAGTTGATCTACCACGAGATCGTAGAGGCTAAACCCTAGAAGCTAGCCTATGATGATTATGATTCTGGCTCTAAGGACTACCCCTCCGGTTTATATAAACACCGAAGAGGGCTAGGGTTTACACAGAGTCAGATACAAAGAAGGAAATCTATTATCTGGATCGCCAAGCTTATCTTCCACGCAAAGGAGAGTCTCATCCGGACACCGGACGAAGTCTTGAGTCTTGTATCTTCATGGTCCAACAGTTCGGCCAAAGTATATAGTCCGGCTGTCCGGATACCCTCTAATCCAGGACTCCCTCAGTAGCCCCTGAACCAGGCTTCAATGATGATGAGTCCGGCGCGCAGTTTTGTCTTTGGCATTGCAAGGCGGGTTCCATCTCTGAATACTCCAAAGTATCTGTTACAATGAACAGTGTCTGGAATCATATCAATGTCGCATTCCTCGGCTTCTGTGCTTCAATAATGGCCATCTCCACGTGTCGAGCGAATACGAGGAGCCGGGGCATTTTTGCATTCGCCACCCCGGTCCCACAGGAAAACCATCTATTTGAAGGGGCAGGGATCCTCAGATCCAAACCTCACCCTCTTCCCTCGAGAAAGCATCCAACAGAGCGCTCCGGAAAAAAACCATTCCAACATGGCCGGTCGCCGCAGCTCTTCTTCTCGTTCCCTTTGCTCCAAGCCAGGCGACTGGGAAGAGTGTTCAGTTCCTCAAAGCCGTTTGATAGAGTTACAGACCTAAGGGTTTCTTCCACCGGCATTCATGGTCCTCGTCCGAGCCGGACTAGCCACCTACAATGGCGGGGAGCAAGCGGAGAGATCTCCTAATCCATCCCCGGGGGAGCGAATATGCCTCATCCCGCATCTGCTAAGAGGCGTCAGGTTTCCAATCCACCCATTCCTTCGTGGGCTCTTGGAGTTCTATGGCCTCCAGTTACACAACTTCACCCCTGCCTCCGTGCTGCACATAGCAGGATACATTGCCCTTTGTGAACTATTTCTGGGCTGCGAGGCTCACTTTGGGTTATGGAAGAAGTTGTTCTGCCTCGTCCCTCGCAACCAGGGGGAATCCATATGTCAAGTGGGCGGAGCCGAAGTATGGCGCGTCGCCGAGACCGGATACCTGTCTAGTACTCCCAAGAAGGCACCCGAGAACTAGCCCTCAGAGTGGTTTTATGTTGATGATGTTCCCCTTCCGGATCCAGTCCGGACCGGTCTCCCGGAGTTCACTAATGCCCCGCCGAAGGCACGCCGAAGTTGGCGCATTCAGGGACCCCATGAGGAGGATACCAGAGAAGTACACTTCCTGATGAGCAGGATAAAGATACTGGCCAAATCAGGGCTGAAAATAGTCGAGGTTATGGCAATATGCATAATGCGGGGAGTGCAGCCGCTTCAATATCGGGGGAAGCCCATGTGGCATTACAACGAGGAAGATGACGCCACCTGTTGTGGTTGTAAAGGTCCAGACTCCGCCACTGCTCTGGCGAGGATATTGTCCAACTTATATAAAGGAGAAGAAGAGGAGTTCCTTCATATTAAACCACGGGATGGGTTTTCTATGTACAACCCCCAAGCTGGGTAAGTCGCCACTCTTTCCCCCCGCTCCATTCCTTCTGGGGTCCTTCGTCATGATTATTTACCCCAATATTTCTGAGCAGGAACTGAGGAGGGCCATAGAAGGACTCAACAGCCCCTCCCCGCAGCCAGAGGACCCCGGAAGGGCCTTCGATCCCGAACTCGAAGAAGATCCGGATATTACTGTGGAGCTTGTCAACGGGACATTTTATCAGGCCAGCTTCGAGGGAGCCTCGGTGGCTATCGTCGCCGACTATCCCGGACTGCTACCCGCATCGTGTGTAAGAAAAGCCTAAAACTTATCTCCGAAGAGGGCTCCTTTCTGATACCATGCCTTATGCCTAAAATATCATATTTTCGTAGAGACGCCCATCGGAACGCGGCGCCAAGCCCCTGGGGGCTCGTCGGCAAAGGGCGTCCGGATCGGGCAGGCTTAAGAGGAAGGCGGTTAGGGCCGAAACGCCATTACAGAGGTATAGTAATAACCTGCTCTGTGATTATTGTGTTTGAAATGTAACATCATCCTTTGTGTCCTGGCAGAAAGAGGAGTAGCCAGACTATATTCGGAGATCCTGCCAATCACGCCTCCACCAGCCGGATTCCAGAACCGACTTCGAGAAAGGAGGCGGACGCGGGGCCGATGACGAATTGTCCTCCGACAGAGGATGCGGATATGCTCTCCGCCATGAATTCCGAAGTAGAGAGTGCCATGAATCACCGGCGCCGACGGGCCGTACTTCACAATAACATTTTTTCTGAAGAGGCATTTAATGCTTTCAATTCGCGAGACGCATACATGCGAGCTGCCCAAGGTGGGCTCGCCCGGGCGACGGACCAATATGCCAAAGATATACGGGTAAGGAAATTTGATAAGCATGTATAGCAGTAGCCCCTGAGACTTGAAACGGTCGGAACAATTGTTTTAAGGATCAATTTATGCACAGGTCCTTGTAGATAAGAATGCCCAATTGTCTCAAGAGCTGGAGGAGTGCAAGACCCAGCTGAGGGCCGCGGTTGCCAAACTAGAGGAATCCCAGAAGGCCTCATCTGGTAACATTTGTCTCAATAGAGAAATTTTATGGAAATGTACCAGTTAGTAATTGGCTTGTTTGATAAGTCTAACAGAAAATTCTACAGACAATCCCGAGGGAAATCCGGAGATCATGAGAGAGAGCGAGTCACATCTCCAAAGGCAGCTAAAAGCTGGCGAGCGTGTTCTTATGCAAGTTAGGCGGGAGAAGAACGATCTTCAAGATGCCAATGTCGGGCTGGGCGTCGAATTAGGATATGTTCGCACTCAGCTGGCGGACTCCGTGAAGGAGAACATAAGGCTTCGTCGCGGCATTTATGGTAAGTGCCTAGACGAACTGTAGTACAGCTCGGCGAGGAAGCATTTTGAAAGAATTTATATTTGTAGGTATGTTGATGGGCTGCCTTGAAGAGGAGATGCCTGTGTCTGTAGGTGATTTACTGCAAGACCTCTCACAGCTGCACGAGCGAGCTCGGCAGGTGATGCAGGGTATTGCCCAGGCCTTGTGGCCATCCACCTCCCTGCCAAAAGGCATGGGGGAACTCGTGGATATGCTCCAAGGAGCACGGCGGCACTTCCGATTGTGGAAGATGTCAGCCTGCCGACAAGGTGCAAGAGAAGCCTGGGCCATGGTGAAGACGCACTACACCAAGCTTGACACGAACCATATGGCCGAAGTCGGACCGGCAGGGCCAGATGGGCAAGAAATTCCCGTTAGTCTGGTGTATGACCAGGTAGCGTTAGCCGCAAAGTATTCCCAACAGGATTGCAAGCTAGATAGCCTGTTGGACGGTATAGAGGAAGAATATAGTCAGTCCAAGTGACTATGTAATTCAATGGACATATGTAGTCCCTAGCCGGATTAAAAATCATTTGTCATGGCGGACCTTTTTGCTTCAGCCCCCGGATCCGATAGTCCGGGGTGTATCCGAATACCCGCTCAGTTATGCAGAATCGGGGTATGCATGGAAACTAGGCGTAGGGGTCATAAGTGCTTGAACAGACAAGTACCCAACTAGCTATGTTATATTACATGATAGTAAGAAACATCTTCCAGGGAGAATAGTTCCGTTAGGGGTTCCCTTCCTTGGGTACGCATGCATCGATGTACATGTTTGAACTACAAATAGAGACGCAGGATACAAAACTTCTGGGGATTCACGTTGTAATAAACGAAAGAAACATCTTTTGTTCACCGACCGAATATTCCCTTAAGAACGCTAGCTCACCCAGTCTGAGGTACACGTCCGGCTGAACCGGCAGTAACAATCGCAGAGGTGCTCCCCTTATGCCCTAGCCAAATTAACGGGAACGTATGGCATAAACACAAGAGCCAAGCAACCCAGCATGGCCACATCTTAAGTCATATCGATGCATATAATGGTGAAGAAAAGGCACATATGGAAAAATAACGCATATGTGATAGGTTAAAAACCATTAAAGTAATTATATTTAGCTTCCGTATAGGAAGCCCCCAGGTATGGCTTACACACGTAGTGCAGCCGGAGTGATCCGAGCATCCGCACTGTATTGAGTACTTTGTGTGAAGAAGGAAAAAGGGGGAGAAAGGAAAAAGGGGAGGAACATAATTAAAAAGGAGGGGGTAAGGAGACGAACACTGAGTTCGGCCCTAGGCGTAGAATCTCCGTAGTCTGGCCGCGTTCCATGGGTTTGGTTCGAGTCTATTATCGGATGCGTTACGCATGCTGTACGCTCCTCCGGTGAGAACTTTATCAATAACGAAGGGACCCTCCCACTTAGATTTGAGCTTGTGCTTCTTCTTCTCTGGTAGGCGTAGAACAAGTTCGCCAATATTATAAGTTTTGGCCCGCACTTCTCTGCTTTGGTACCGTCGATCCTGCTGCTGATAGAATGCGGAACGGGCTTTTGCGATGTCGCGCTCCTCCTCCAGGGCATCTAAGTTGTCCTGCCGATCTAACTCAGCTTCCTTCTCTTTGTACATGCGCACGCCAGGCGAATCATGGATTATGTCGCAGGGTAGTATTGCTTCTATGCCGTACACCATAAAAAATGGTGTGTATCCGGTGGTGCGATTCGGCCCCCAGAGTACGGAGTCGAGCTCCTCGACCCAGTGCATGTCCGATTCTGTCATGGATCGTACTAGTCCGGGTTTGATGCCGCTCATGATGAGACCGTTTGCATGTTCGACCTAGCCGTTTGTTTGGGAATGGTAGACGGAGGCGTAATCAAGCTTAATGCCCATGTTATCGCACCAAGTTTTCACTTCATAGGTTGTGAAGTTTGAGCCATTGTTAGTGATGATGCTGTGGGGGACACCGTATCGGTGTACAACCCCGGATAGGAAGTCTATCACTAGTCCGAATTCGGCCGTTTTGACTGGTTTGGCTTCTATCCATTTGGTGAAGTTGTCCACCATGACCTATAAGTATTGTTTCTTATGGCTTCCCCCCTTAAGGGGTCCGACCATATCCAGCCCCCAGACCACGAAGGGCCAAGTTATGGGGATTTTTTGGAGAGCGGTGGGGGCATGTGGCTCTGATTGGCAAAGAGCTGGCAACCGACGCAGTGTTGGACAAGGTCCTGTGCATCTGCTCGGTCCGTCGGCCAATAAAAGCTTGTACCGAAGGCCTTGCTAACAAGTGCCCGAGCCGTAGCGTGGTGCCCGCCGAGTCCGGCATGGATTTCAGCCAAGAGCTGCCACCCTTCCTCTTCGGAGATGCATCTTCGGAGCACCCCGGTCGTGCTTTTATTATAGAGTTCTCCCTCATGGACTTTGTAGGCTTTGGAACGCCGCACAATGCAACGTGCTTCATTTTGGTCCTCAGGGAGCTCCTGCCTATTTAGGTAGGCCAAGAAAGGCTCGGTCCACGAGGCGATTACGGCCACGATTTCGTGGGCTGAAGGTGTTATTTCGGTGGTGGAGCCTCCGATTACTTCTGATGGTTCGAAATTTGGGGGTGTATTCGGATCCGTGATAGTGTTGCCAGACTCCCCTTCCCATACCACGGATGGCTTGAACAACCTTTCCAGGAATATGTCAGGTGGGACAGGGTCGTGTTTAGCGCCGATGCTGGCGAGGATATCCGCCGCTTGATTGTTTTCTCGAGCCACATGGTGGAATTCGAGCCCCTCGAACCGGGCTAACATTTTGAGGATGGCATTACGGTAGGCCGCCATTTTCAGATCCTTGGCATCAAAGCCTCTGTTTATTTGTGATATTGCTAGGTTTGAATCCCCGCGCACCTCCAGGCGTTGAATGCCCATAGAGACTACCATCCGAAGACCATGCAACAGAGCCTCGTATTCGACTGCGCTGTTGGAGTCTGTGTATAATATTTGGAGTCCGTATTGGACCGTGTCTCCGGTGGGGGAAGTCAGGACGACACCTGGCCCCAATCCAGCCAGCATTTTAGAGCCATCGAAGTGCATGATCCAATCAGAGTATGCGTCGTACTCTTTAGGGAGTTCGGCTTCTGTCCATTCAGAGACGAAGTCATCCAATACTTGCGACTTAATGGCCCACCATGGTTTGTATGTTATGTCGAATGGGAGGACCTCGATGGCCCATTTAGCAATTCGTCCTGTAGCGTCGCGGTTCTTTATTATGTCGTTGAGTGGTACTTCAGAGGCCACCGTAATTGAACACTCCTGGAAGTAGTGTCGTAGCTTCCGGGATGCCATGAAGACCACATATGCTATCTTTTGGTAATGTGGGTATTGGGATTTTCATGGGGTGAGGACCATGGAGACGTAATATACCTGCTTTTGGAGCGGGAATTTGTATCCGTCTGCTTCTCGTTCGATGACAAGCACTGCGCTGACAACTTGATGTGTTGCGGCTATGTACAATAGCATAGGTTCACCAATATTTGGCGCTGTCAGGACTGGATTACTGGCCAATAAGGTTTTTATTTCATCCTGTCCGGCCGCGGCTGCATCCGTCCACACGAAGTGTTTGGTGCGTCGAAGAAGGCGGTAAAGAAGTAGTGCCTTTTCTCCTAATCGGGAGATAAAACGGCTTAAGGCAGCCACACATCCAACTAGTTTCTGGATATGCTTGAGGTCTGTTGGGATAACCAACTGCGATAGAGCTCGGATTTTTGCCGGGTTTGCTTCAATTACCCTATTGGAAACAATGAAGCCGAGCAACTTCCCGGAGGGTACACCGAAAACGCATTTTTCCCGGTTTAGCTTGATGTCGTATGTTCGGAGATTATCGAACGTAAGCCTCAAGTCATTTATTAGAGTTTCGATGTGTCTTGTTTTTATGACCACGTCCTCCACATATGCCTCCACCCTTTTGCCAATTTGCTTTTCCAGGCATGTTTGAATCATGCGTTGATAGGTAGCGCCGGCATTTTTAAGCCCGAAAGGCATAGTGTTGAAGCAGAAAGGACCATATGGAGTTATGAAGGCCATTGCAGCTTGGTCGGACTTTGCCATCTTTATTTGATGGTATCCGGAGTATGCGTCGAGGAAACACAGTGAGTCGTGTCCTGTGGTGGCGTTGATGATATGGTCGATGCGAGGGGGGGAAGGGATCCTTGGGGCAAGCCTTGTTGATGTCTTTGAAGTCGATGCATAGGCGCCATGATTTGTCCTTCTTCGGTACCATTACCAGATTTGCCAGCCAATCCAGATGCTTGATATCTCTGATGAATCCGGCCTCAAGTAGCTTGGCTAGATCTTCTCCCATGGATTGCCGTTTGGGCTTTGAGAAGCGCCTAAGAGTCTGTTTGATAGGCTTGTATCCTTTCAGTATGTTCAGGTTGTGTTCGGCCAGTCCGCGTGGGATGCCTGGCATGTCCGAAGGGTGCTAGGAGAAAATGTCCCAATTCTCGCATAGGAAGTCTCGTAGTGCGGCGTCCATTGTGGGGCTCAGCTGTGTCCCGATGGAAGCTGTCTTCGTGGGGTCCGTTGGATGGACCTAGAATTTGACTATCTCGCCTGCGGGTTTAAATGAGGTGGACTTGGGTCGCTTGTCGAGTATCACGTCGTCCCTGTCCATGGTGGCACACATCGTTGTTAGTTCTTCGGCTGCTAGAGCTTCGGATAATGCTTCCAGGGCTAGTGCTGCAGTTTTATTTTCGGCGCGGAGTGCGGCATCCGAATCACTAGCTAGAGTGATGATTCCATTGGGCCCGGACATTTTGAGCTTCATGTACCCGTAATGGGGTATAGCTTGAAAGCTTGTGAATGTGTCCCGCCCTAAAAGGGCGTGGTATCCGCTGCTGAAAGGAGCCACTAGGAATGTGATTTCTTTGGACCTGTAATTCTCTGGAGTGCCGAATACTACATCGAGTGTGATTTTTCCCGCACATCGTGCCTTCCGGCTAGGGATGATTCCCCTGAAGGTTGTGCCGGTTTGCTCAATGCGGCTTTTATCAATTTCCATCTTGTTGAGTGTTTCTTCATAGATCAAGTTCAATCCGCTTCCGCCGTCCATGAGTACTTTAGTGAGCCGAAAGCCGTCCACGATTGGGCTAAGGACCAAAGCGGCTGGTGCCCGGACTGTCTGGAATTGAGGTTCATCACTGGCACTGAAAGTTATGGCAGTGTCGTTCGACGAATTTATTTTTGCCACGTGGCAGATTTCAGCGTAATTTCGATGAGCTTGCTTGCGCCTATTATTTGAGGCGAAAATCTCGAAGACTATCAGTACCGCATTGTTGTCTTTGGCGGGATGTTGTTCTGCTTTATGGCCTACAAGAAGATCCTCGCCACTTTTTGCTACCTGCCGGAGTATCCAACCTGCTCTAAGGCTATGCGTTGGTGTAGTGTCCGGCGTGCTGTGGAGTTTACATGGCCCATTGAGCCATTCTTCCAATATGGTTCCACGCCCTGGGGTGGGCTTTGGTTTCTTGGGGATTTGTTCGGTTAACTTACGAGAGTTCTCCCGTTTAGCTCGGACAAAGGTTTTAGTGAGAGCCGGACTATCCCAAAATTCTGTTTGGGTTTTCCAGGTGCTTTCCATCGCATAGAACTTCTGTACTGTGGCTGCTAAGTCAGCAAAGTGTGGTATGTCACGACGACTTATAGCATTAAGGATCCCTTTGTTCGTGTAGTTTTTGCAGAAAAGTGAGATTGCGTCTTCCTCACGACAGTCCTTGACCTTGTTTAGCACAAGGAAGAATCTGGCCCAGTAGCGATGCACTGTTTCTTGGGGCTCTTGTCTAATATGGGATAGACGGTTTAAGCCCGCATGGGTGGGCATAGCTAAATCTGGATTCTGATTCGATCCAACGCCCAGGGGCAGAGGAGCTTCCGGGCTTGATAGCTCGGGATCTGGGGTGCTGCCCAATTTATCCGGCCCGATACCCGATTCTAAGTCCGGGGTCTGGGTCATGTCCTCCCGTGAGTGGGCATCCGGCTCAGAGAGCTCGGTAATCTGGACATAATTCGTCCTCAAAATAGAGGGATAATCCGTGAGTGGCTCCTCCACTATCGCTATCTCGTGGGTGACCGATGGGTATTTAATATCCCTTTGGTCGGGTTTAAGCCCAATCTGGT
This sequence comes from Triticum aestivum, assembly GCF_018294505.1. Taxonomy (NCBI): domain Eukaryota; kingdom Viridiplantae; phylum Streptophyta; class Magnoliopsida; order Poales; family Poaceae; genus Triticum; species Triticum aestivum. The sequence continues at coordinate 290,537,352 of NC_057813.1, read as the reverse complement.
CATAGTCTGTAGCGACTCCAAAAGCGGCGATGTGATCCAAGAGCTCATAAAGGGGGGAGAGCTCCATTGGATCCATCTGTTCGGCGAGTTCCGAATTGACGTGGAGGCTATTCGTGATGACCCGAGAGGTCATCATCGGCGCGGCAGCCGATTGGGCGGCCATGACAAAGCCGCCTAGTTGGAGAGTTTGACCTACAGCCAGCGCTCCCCCAAAGGTGATGTTGTCCTTGACAACGAGACGGGCCATTAAGCCTTGCAGTGATGATACAGAGGAACTCTCAATGAAAGCACCAATGTCGGTGTCAAAGCCGGCGGATCTCGGGTAGGGGGTCCCGATCTGTGTGTCTAAGGCTAATGGTAACAGGAGGCAAGGGACACGATGTTTTACCCAGGTTCGGGCCCTCTTGATGGAGGTAAAACTCTACTTCCTGCTTCATTGATATTGATGATATGAGTATTACAAGAGTTGATCTACCACGAGATCATAGAGGCTAAACCCTAGAAGCTAGCCTATGATGATTATGATTCTGTCTCTAAGGACTAAACACTCCAGTTTATATAAACACCGGAGAGGGCTAGGGTTTACACAGAGTCGGTTACAAAGATGGAAATCTATTATCCTGATCGCCAAGCTTGTCTTCCACGCAAAGGAGAGTCCCATCCTGACACGGGACGAAGTCTTGAGTCTTGTATCTTCACGGTCCAATAGTCCGGCCAAAGTATATAGTCCGGCTGTCTGGATACCCCCTAATCCAGGACTCCCTCACCCGTACGATGGTCGCGTCCCCCCTGAGCGCCGCCCCCTGCGCCAACAGCACGTCCACCTACGCCGAGAGTGATGCCTCATCTGCATTGAGCGCGGCCACTCCCGCCGAGAGGGCGTCTGCAGCAGCCGACGGTGCAGCTGCAACAGCCGAGACGGCTGCAGCAGCTGCTGCGATGGTGGCTGCAAACACCAAGAGCACTCTAGCTGTTGTCCGTGCCGCCAATGTTTCCTTGGCCCGGGTCGAGGCGATCCACGCCAAGATAATCCATGCCAGCTCAGAATCCAGCATTCAACCCACGTCCGAAAAGGCAGCGGTGGCCATGGAGCACTTGCTTCCTCATGAGGTCGTCGAGCGGGAGCTGGAGATGCAGGAGGCGGTGGTGATCGAGGAGCGTTTGGAGGAGAAGTTGCGCATGGCCCAAGTCGAGGTAGAGAAGAATCTGTCCGTCGTGGAATCAACGGTGGAGTACCAACGCGAGCTCTAGCGCAGCCACTACTACAAGTACTAGAAGATTGAGGGCAGTGCCGAGGACGAGGATGAGGACGCGGTCGACTTCAGCAGGGGGGACGCGGAGTCCACCAATGGTGGCATGTCACCAGGACAAGTCATCGATGTCTCATCTCACATAGGTGATGTATAGGCCGGCGCGATAGTGGATTTGTTAAAATTATTCATACTTAGGCTTTGTTTTTAATGTTTTTTGTTAGAGCAATGTTTAGGTGAACTGGCTTTGTTTAATTACTAAAATTGCTCAATTTAGTAAGTCTGGTCTGTGTGTTGTACGCTCTTTTGTGTACCCAAATTAGCAAGCAATGTTAAATTATGCAATGACGTGCCCCGGGGAAATTTCCACCAAAATTTGAATTATCAAACTCATCCCATGCGTGTTAAGCAGAAAAATCGTTTGCGATACACACTATCTTTCAAAGAGAATGGTGTCCGGCGGCACTGCGCGCAAAGTTTCCCTCCACATTTCAAAATTTTTGGCCTACCACCGAAATATCTACCCCCTTCCCCATCCCCTTTTCTCCCCAACCACAAGTCGCATTTCCCCTGTTACCCCCTTCATTCCTTCCTTCCTAAGGTATAGCCGCTTCCTCGCTTACTTCCTCGCTCTCGTTTTCTCGCATCCTACCGCCGGGGTCGCCATGGTCTTCTTCAAAGACCTCTCCAGCGGTTCCTCCTCCTCCTCCGACTCCTTCACCACCCGGGTATGCCTCACTTCTCTCTCTCGGGCTATGACTTGGAATGAAGGATTTTTACCCGGCGGTTAATTCGAGTCATTTCTTCCTCTTGTAGTTCCCTAGGACCATCAGTTGCAACGAATGTAGCGGGGTGGCTGAAGATCTGTCTGCTCGTTGTCACCATGAATCTCCATGCGTGAAGCTAGTTGCGTTTGAATTTGTGGATAGTGGGAGGAAGTTTCTGGCATGTGCAGAGAAGGTTAGACCCTCTTTTGTTGTTACAAATCATTTGTTAGATGTGATTCAGAAACTGTCACGGTCCCAACCCATTCATACCACACCTTCAACCAAATGCATCCTAAGATAGTGTCACAATTTGTACCTAGTATCTAAAAATGTTGCCATCACATCAGCGGTGCCATTAGAAAATTATTTGGGACCGCTTCAGCAGTTTGTGGAGCTAACTTGTCCACACATCCGAGCAGCCAAGCAGTAAAATACTTAATCTTTATAGCACGAAGGAACTAGGCGTTAGAGCAACTAGGTGCTCTGGAGTTTGGGTCCCTAATTTTTTTCCGCTGCATCGGCTCGCCAGTGCAGGGCACCGGTGCAAGATGTAGCGACAGTTGTCTTTGCACCGGTTTTGGCATACATAGTGGATGGCCTTAGTGCTATTAGTTCTATGTTACTAAATTTTTGTATGTACACACCTATTAGTATCAATTTGCTATCATCCAAACACTGTTGCTATGCTGTTGCAGTTATATTTACCCTCCCCTTAAAATGTTCAATTTGTTATTTATAGTACATGAGTAAGAACTTGTAGTGTTGTTGTAGTTAATTATACCTTCTGATGTTTTAGAATTTGGTTGTTGTCTCAGTAGCGATTAATTCATTTGCACATTGATCTTTTTGAGAAGATATATCATAATTAACCTGTTTCTTCAATTTTTCAAAATAAGTATTGGTGATTTTCTATGTTGCTATAAACCCATTTCCCTTACAATTTTTATTGATCTAGTTTTAAATATTATAGGATGACCGAAAGTGTTCTTACTTGGAGTGGGTTGATCAAGAGTGGACACAGTCTTTGAAGATGTCCCTAGCAAAGCTCTGGAGCATGTATCAGTAAGAGAACAGAGGTAGGCTTAGAGAAAGTGTTGTCAACGCTGAAGAATATTTGAAGATGCGGCATAAAAAGAGGAAGGTGGAGAATGAGCTCAGATTTTTTTAATCAGACTTTGCTAAGATGGTGTTGGCGAAGGAGGAGGCACTTTCCCAGCTGGCCAGTGTAAAACAGGTTCTTACTGAACTGAAAGCAGAGGTGGATAAGGCGAGCCTGGATGATCTCAATTAGGGAAATGAGTATATAATTCTAATGAAGTTGAACTATCTATATGTTGTAATGTGTTGTTTTCCCGTAGCTATCTTACTGTGATGTTAAAATATGTCTATGTGCCTGATATGAATTTGGCAAGCAGTTGTTCAATATGAAATGTGAATTTGCGTAATACTGGAATTATTAATTGTAAACTAATAAACCTGCTAAATGGGTCATGGAACTTTGCAAACGGTTCTAGAAGTAAAAGCGCTTGTGATGGATAGCCCAATGCCACACAGTTTTCTTCATCAAATCGTGTGTCATGTAGTTGATAAAAGCAAACGGTTAACCAAGGCAGAGCATGTGTGATAGTTACATCTATCACACATGAGCCTATACATAAACCTGTGTGGGATGTACATACGAACAGAAACGTTTTCTCTGGATTGACTTTGTCGGATGTACATACGAATGGAAACATTTTCCTTGGATTGACTGTGTGGGAAGTACATATGAACGGAAATGTTTTCCCTGGATTGACTGTGTGGGATGTACATAAGAACGAAAACATACTCCTTGGATTGGCTGTGTGTGATATACATATGAACGGAAATGTTTTTTTGGAATTCACCGTGTGGGATGTACATACGAACGGAAACAATTGGGTTTCGATGCCTCGCTCGATTGCACATGAGCTCATTTTGCCCCAGCCTATGTTCCAGGAGGGCATATCCCCAACAGTTTCTGGGTTGTGTGGGAAGGACCCCCCTATCGCCCACACTCACTTAGCAACGGTTCCAAATGTCGTCACGAAAAGGGGTTAAAAACCGTTTGTATAGCACCAACGCGTACCAGTGAGTACTACAGCACTAAACAAGAACGTTTTACATGCATTGGTTAATTATATCTTAATCATGGCACTTAACAATTTAATGCACAAAACAAGAACGGTAGATGGGATTAGCAGAAAGCAAAGCGCCTTTTTAGCGGGGATTTTCTTCATTCTATGAAGGTGCAAAAACCAAATGTTACTACTACACCAAACAAGTTCAAAATGAGAAACTTGACCCACTCACGGCACATCACACCTGTCTTGTTTCCGTCGGTCAAAGCGCTTCCTCTTCTTGGTACAACAATAGAGTACAGTAATTTTTTAGAATGCTCTTAGCATGTCGGTAACCAACCTCAATAGACGACAAAATTGCCAGCCCACTGCACTTTGAGAGAGACGAGGAGCGAGAAGAGATACGAGCTGGTGGATTACTAGAGCTAGGTGTCGCACGGAGGCGAAGAAATATGGTGATAGCGTGAGGTGTGCCATGTATGATGTAAACTACACTGGCCTGCCGTGTTTCGGAGGTCTACTAGATGTGAAGAAGATTGGTTTTATTTTATATCGCTGAAGATATAAAATATATTAAGAGTCCAGAGCGCTCCACCACGAGGTCCCTTGCTTCTTCTTTGTTTAGCTGACACGTGCGACATCCAGCATCCAGGTCCACAGGTCATGCAAGAAAATGGAGTAATAGCAAGTATAATAGGATGACGTAGGTGGGTTGTAAGCCTTTAAATATTATATTTTTGGCCAGTTGGTGGAGAGAGAGTAGGAGAGAGAAGAGAAGCAGGCTACTAATTAACAGCCGGCTGTAGCACGCGCTCCTAGACAGTTTGTGTGAGAGAGAGGTGGGCCATGTATCAGCAAAGTAGTACATATTTATATGTAACTATTATACTTGCCAGCTATAAGATTGGCTATAGATGACATGGCAATATCATATAAGCCAATAACTAGCTGTACTATTAACTATGCTCAGTAGTAGGAGTGACTCGCCGACGCTCACGAACTTAGGTGGAGTACGTGCACGAATCACCCAAAAAAAGGAATACATGCACGATGAGAAGAGGTGCAGGCACCAACGTAGGTACTCTTTGCCTCTTTCGTACTCACGCATGGATACACCGTGAGCTCATTTCTATACGAAGAGGCAGCTCACATGATAGTTTTGCAAGTGTAGTAGTTTCAGTGGTGGGCTGGGAACCAGGCGTGAACGAATCAAAGTTCGACCATGACGCAGCGACGCATTATTTATAAATGGAGTTATTCTATTTGATGGCACGTACACAACATTATTTTCTTCAATGGAACGTGAATCTTGCACTCACTCAATGACGGAGCAAGGGATGGTACTCCCTCAGTCTAATTGTAGTCATCTTATGAAAACCAAATAATCCTAAAACACTTGGACACGGTGCATTAGCTTTCACCTCGTTTCTTGTTTCTCTTGACATAAATAAAGAACCAATAAGAGATGTGGGGCGTGTATGACATCAATGACTTAGACTTTCAAACACGAAATGCAGCGGTCAGTTCATTGCATGCAATGCTATTAATTAGCAAATAAGCATTAAAATCTCTCATTTTTTCCTTCACCTTGGTCATGGTGTACAACACTTATACACCTAGACGGAGGGATTAGCCATGGACATGGTCGGCCCTTTTTGGTGAGAGTACTACATCCGTCAGAATCTCTAAGACCAAGGCAAAAATAACTCTAGAGAGTTACAAAAAGTAATCGGTTCCATCTACATAGCTGGGTATGGGAATGAGAGAAAGACCCCTTAAATCAGGCATGCATTGGTTGCTTACATTAATTAATACGGTTGCACGCAGCCCCATCTCTCTCCTCCTTGCATGTAGTCTTGTAAGTGCATCTAGTGCCCCTTAGTGATTTTGGTGTATTGAAGACTTATAGGTTAAGAGACTGATACGTTTGTGAGTGTACACAGGTCTATAAGTCTATGAGGAGTTTGATATTTACAGAGAAAGTCGACCCCTAAAAATGATGTTCTTCAACTAAAGACTTTGGATTTCTGAAGACTTTCTGAAGACTTTGAAAGTGAAGAAATTGGTGTGACCTTGAAGACTTGGTAATCATTCGAGGAACATGAAGCGTGAAGACTTTTGTGTTTACTGTTTCATTTTCTCTTTCTTGAGTCATAGGAAACACCGTACTGTTAAAGGTGGTCGAGGAAATACTAAGGAAAAATTTCCATGTGATGCTCAACTCAAAATCCTACACCTACCAATCCCTTTTGAGTGAAGCCATTGGAAATCTTGCACAGTTCAGTCATATTCTTCAGTGACAGAGACGGAGTTCTTCTGGTCCCTGAGGAATTTGTTCTGACTGAGGAGTTAGGAATTCGCCAGTGCGGATTGCCTACCAAGTGAGGAACATGATAGCCCTGAGGAATTCGAACCCCAATATTCCTACCGTTGCTATGCTATGCGCCAGCTGTCCCAAAATATCTACCCACCTAACGGTCATATTAGATAAGGGCATTTATGTCTTATCATGTCGGGCTGCTCCCTAGGCTATAAATAGCCGCCCCCTACAACCACTAGTTGGTTGGCTGCTCCGAGAGAAACTGACACTTGTCATTTGAGAGCAACCCATCCTCCGAGGACTTTGAGCGAAAATCATCAAGTGAGGAAATCCCAAACCCAAACCTACAAAACCCCAACGTGATTGAGCATCACGGAAGAGATTGATCCTACGTGGATCCGATGCTTGTTTCCTTTGAAGACTATGCTTCTTTCAGACGGTTAGGGGTCAAGGTCTAGAGCATCCAAGAGGAATTGTCGATCGCCAAGTGACCGAGATTGTGAAGGTTCGGAAGTCACCTAAAGACATACCATGAGTGATTGGGCGAGGTTTGTGTGACCTTAGCTCAAGGAGAATACGGTGAGGACTGTGTGTCCAGGACTGGGTGTCCTCGAGTTTAAATACTCAGCCGCTCCAACCAGATGTACAACTGATACATCAGTTGGAAGTGGTCTACCAAATCATTGTCTTCACTGAGCTAACTGGTTCTATCTCCTCAACTCTTTCATTTCCTCATGTATGTTGTTGTGTGTTTGTTCATATCTGTTTGAAGACTTTGACTGAAGACTTTCTCAATTTCCTCAGTTCTATTTCTTCAGTCTGATCGTCTTCTTCCTTGTGTTATCATGTGTTTATGCTTTCTGTACTCCGTGCTTCTCTTCTTTTCATCATGATGACTATGCTTGTGTTCTGTTATGTTCCTTTGTGAGTACTTATTCCGCTGCAAGTAGTTCTTCATTTAGGAATTTCCTCACCAGTAAATTCCTCACTAAAGAATTCATAAAAATCGCCTTTTCACCCCCCTCTAGTCGATATAACGCACTTTCAATTGGTATCAGAGCAAGGTACTCCCTTGTTCTATCTGATTTTGGTTTAACCACCTGGAGTTCTAGTTATGTCGACCGCAGGTATGATCAAGGTCTCCACTGGGTGTCCTACCTTTGATGGCACGGACTACCCCTACTGGAAGAATAAGATGCGAATGCATCTTGAGGCAATTGACAACGATCTCTGGTATGTTGTGGAAAATGGTGTTCCCTCAGTCACACCTTCCCTGAATGCTGCTGATGTGAAGAGATTCAAACAACTCGATTCTCAAGCGAAGAATATCATATGTGGCCATCTGAGTAAAGGGCAGTATGGTAGAGTGAGTGCTTTGGAACCTGCTAAGCTTATCTGGGATAGGCTCTCCAAAGTAAACAAAGGAGTCTCAACTCAACGTGACTCTCGTGTTGACGTTCTTCGCAATCTCTTAAACCACTTCAAAAGACTCGACAATGAAAATGTTCAGCAAACCTTCGATCGCCTCACTGATATCTCAAACGAGCTTCAGGCGCTTGGTGCCACTGATATCACCGACCATGAGGTGGTGAAGAAATTTCTGAGATCGCTCGATTCTTCATTTGACACTATGGCACTGATGATCCAAGAGCGTGCTGATTACAAGTCACTTGATCCTGCTGATATCCTCGAGAGGCTAAATACTCATGAGTTCCAGCTTGCTGAGAAGAGAGATCTATATGGTTCGAGCTATGGCAAACCACGTGCTCTGAAGGCCAAGGCAGTCTCTGAGTCTGAGGAAGAAGACTCTACCAGCAGCCTTGGTGATCCTGAAGAACTGAGCCAGGAACTAGCACTACTCGTGAAGAAATTTCAGAAGTTCTCAAGACGTGGTAGCTTTGGAAAATCCTCAAGGAGCAACGATTCCTCATCTAGTGACTACAAGAGAAGGCGTGCCACAAATGCAAGAAACCCGGTCACTACATTCAAGATTGTCCTCAGTGGGACAAGGAATTAAAGAAGAAGAAATACAAGGATTGCAGTTCTGATGATGCCAATAAGAAGAAGAAATCTTCAAAGTCTTCATCATGAAAATCCTCAAAGTCTTCATCTCACAAGAAGAGCAGCTCCAAGAAGGCTCGGGCATTCATTGGCAAGGAAATGGATTCTGAGGCTGAATCTGAGGATCATGAGGAAGAGGAGGCATCCAAGGAGTCTGAGTTAGGCATAGCAAGTCTAGATCTTGCTACCGCATTTGTCAGCAAGTCTATCTTCAACTCTGAAGAAAATGGCAACACCAACAACGCTGATGAAGGCAATGATGAATACGCTCCCACCTATTGCTTCATGGCAAAGGGTGCTAAGGTAACTAAATACCCCTCCTCTGAATCAAGTGAGAATGAATCTGATGAAAATCTTAAGCCCAGCTACTCTAAACTTGCTAAGATTGCTGTGAAACAACAAAAGGCTATTGAAAAGCTTCAAAACATGCTAGACAAAAGTGATGATATGTTGGGTGATGAAATGGACCGCACTAAAGACTTAACTGAAAATCTTCAGAGACTTCAGTCTAAGTTTGACAACCTTCAAAGTCATCATAACACTCTCTTATCTGATCACGAGAAGCTTTCTTATGAATTTCTTCAAAGAAAGCAAGATCTTGAGAAGCTAAGAGTGAGTTATGAAGATCTTCAGAAGGATCGAGATTCATTACTTGCTCAACAAATCAGCGCTACTCAGGAAGAATTTGTTCCTCCATGTCTAAAGTGCATAGAACGTGAATTTGCTAATTCTTCACGTGAATGTTCAAATGCTTCAAATGTTACAAATTCTGCACCTGTCTCTGCTATCACTAATTCCTCATCTGAGGACATTGCTAGTACTACTAATGATGCAGGGCTGAAGGAATTGTACATAATAGACATGTACAAAAGCCTCAAAGGGCATTAGATTCTTTGTGATGTGCTCAAAAAGCAGATCCTCAACAGAAACCCTAGGAAAGAGGGTATTGCCTTTGAGAGGAAACTCAATACTGATGGAACATATTGGAAGCCTGAGCAGTACCCCAAAACCTCATGGGTTGCTCCAAAGGGACCTCCAGTTGATCCATCCAATCTATCCGGCTTTACATGTGAATCTCCTCATTCTTCTGATGAGTCATTTGACTCGAACTATAAACTGTTCAAAAATTAGAATGGTGAAGTATTTGCTAGATATGTTGGCACTAACTGTAGGAACGGTTCTCCTATGAAGAAAATTTGGGTTCCCAAAAGTAATCTTGAAAGTCTTCAGGTGAATGTGCTCATGACACCACCTGTGAAGAACAGGAACCCCAGATCAAATTCTTCATATGGACCAAATTCCTTATATGGATCAAATTCCTCAAAAGGACCAAATTCCTCATATGATCATCATCGTGCTAACCCTTCTGTTTCGCAGGGTAGAGCTAAGGGCTATGAATATGAGCATTATTCTTCAAATTATTATGTTCATAAGTCCCCGAAGAATTTCTCTACTTACTCATATGCTTACCCTAACCCCTCTTATGTGAAACGAAGTGGACTAGCTTCTATGCCACCTTTCTCATATGGTGCTCGCAGAGTGATGAACTCTTTGCCACCCCTTAAGATATGGGTGGTGAAGAAAAAGAACTAATCTCTTATGCAGGGTCAGGTCTCCAATCGTGCTCAAAACGACTGAATAATTTGCTAGAGACCTGAGTGTCCTGAAAGGAGCAGGCTAATCATGAAGAAATTAATTTTCATTTCTCAGATCCTCATACTGATTTATATGTGCTATTCCTTGATGAAGTTGAACTGATGATATTGATGTCATATTCTTCACTGATGAAGTATATGAGTTCGTAAGTTGCACTAATTCATCTGCAGGATGATCAGCCCAAAGCAAACGAGTGGGTCCTTGATAGTGGATGTACAAATCACATGACGGGTGACAAGAATCTATTGATGGATGCTCCTTTATCACCGTCACATCTGAAGCATATCATCTTCGCTGACAAAGGCAAAAGTCCGGTATTGGGTCTAGGTAAGGTTGCGATCTCAAAGGATCGACACATGGACAAAGTCATGCTTATCGAGTCCTTAGGATACAACCTCATGACTGTCTCAATGCTTTCTGTTCTTGATATGGTTGTTTTCTTTGGAAGATATCGTTGTGTTGTGATCATGGAAGCTGACCATTCCAAAGTCTTCAAAGGCTTTAGGAGAGGAGATCTGTATATTATTGATTTCTCTACAGGACCACAACCAGCCGTGTGCTTACTTGCAAAAGCTTCAAAAGGCTGGCTATGGCATCGACGACTTGGTCATGCTGGCATGAGGAATATGCACACGCTTGCGAAGAAGAAGCATGTCATTGGCATTGAGAATGTCAAATTCCTCAAGGATCACTTATGCAGAGCTTGTGAAGCTGGAAAGATGACAAAGGCCAAGCATCCAGCGAACACTGTCATGACTACCACTCGTCCATTTGAATTGCTTCACATGGATCTCTTTGGTCCTAACCACTATTTTTCAATTCTTAATGATGCATCTCAATATGGATTTGTTATTGTTTATGATTATTCTCATTACACATGGGTGCACATTGTCACTTACAAACATGAAGTGTACGAAGTCTTCAAACGATTTTCCTCGAGGGCTTCAACCAACTTTGGTGTGAAGATCAAGCACATCAGAACTGACAATGGGACCGAGTTCAAGAATTCCGGTCTTGATGGCTATCTTGATGAACTTGGTATTACTCATGAGTTATCTGCTCCTTATACTCCTCAGCAGAATGGCGTCATGGAGCGCAAGAACAGAACCCTCGCGGAAATGGCTCACACTATGCTTGATGAATACAAGACGCCTCGTCACTTCTGGATTGAGGCAATTGATACTGCGTGCCATGTCATCAACAGGGTATATCTTCACAAATTCTTCAAGAAAACTGCTTATGAACTCCTCACTGACAAAAAGCCAGATGTGAGTTATTTCAAAGTCTTCGGTGCAAAATGTTGTATTAGAGATCCTCATCACAGTTCTAAATTCTCACCGAAAGCACATGAAGGTTTTATGCTTGGTTATGGAAAGGACTCGCACACCTACAGAGTTTTCAACAGCGTTCTTCACAAAGTTGTTGAAACTGTAGATGTGCAGTTTGATGAAACTAATGGCTCGCAAAGAGAGCACCTACCTTCTGTGATAGATGAACCAGCACCTGAAAATTCTATCAAGTTCAAGGCTACTGAGGATGTCATTCCTACCGAAGAATCTGCTGAAGAATTCATTCCTGATAATGATGATCACCGAGCTGGCGCACCTGAAGAAAATGGTGCTGAAGAAAATGCTCCTGAAGGAAATACTAATCAAATTCCTCGAAGACAACCCACTCATCCTCGCATTGCTAACGAAGTGCAAATTGAGAAGATCATTGATGACATTGAAGCACAAGGTCCTCTCACTCGCTCAAAATCTTCACATTTATCTAACTTTTGTGGGAACTTTGCTTTTGTCTCTATCTCAGAGCCCACTAAGGTAGATGAAGCATTTCTGGAGCCTGGGTGGATTCAGGCTATGCAAGAAGAATTACATCAGTTTGAGCTCAACAATGTCTGGGAACTGGTCAAACGTCCAGATCCTCGCAAGCATAACATCATTGGCACAAAGTGGATCTATCGCAACAAGCAAGATGAGAATGGCCTTGTGGTGAGGAATAAGGCATGGCTTGTAGCTCAAGGCTACACACAAGTTGAAGGAATTGATTTCGATGAAACTTTTGCACCTGTTGCTAGACTTGAGGCTATTCGCATATTACTTGCTTATGCTAACCATCATGATATTATCTTACAACAAATGGATGTGAAAAGTGCATTCCTCAATGGTAAGATTGAGGAAGAAGTATATGTTGCTCAACCCCCAGGTTTTGAAGATCCAAAGAATCTGACAAAGTCTTCAAACTCAACAAGGCCCTGTATGGCCTCAAGCAAGCCCCTCAGGCGTGGTATGACACTTTGAAGGAATTCTTCATGAAGAAAGGCTTCAAACCCGGTTCACTCGACCCAACCCTTTTCACAAAATCTTATGATGGTGAATTGTTTGTATGCGAAATATATGTTGATGATATTATCTTTGGCTGTACTGACCAACGCTATAGTGATGAATTTGCCTATATGATGAGTGAAGAATATCAAATGTCTATGATGGGAGAGTTGAAATTCTTTTTAGTCTTCAAATTCGTCAACAGTGCAATGGTATATTCATATCGTAGGAGAAATACCTCAAAGATGTATTGAGGAAATTCGGCATGCAAGATTGCAAAGGGGTCAAAATTCCAATGCCCACAAATGGCCATCTATGCACTAATGAAAATGGTCAAGACTTTGATCAAAAGGTATACCGCTCCATGATTGGCTCTTTATTGTACCTATGTGCATCTAGGCCAGATATTATGCTTAGTGTTTGCATGTGTGCCCGATTTCAAGCTACACCGAAGGAATCACACCATAAGGCTGTGAAGCATATTCTTCGATATCTAGCTCACACACCAACACTTGGATTATGGTATCCCAAGGGCTCTTCATTTGATCTCGTTGGATATTCAGACTCTGACTATGCTGGCGATCGCGTGGACCGCAAGTCAACATCAGGCACATGCCATTTCCTCGGACGATCTTTGGTCTGTTGGTCCTCGAAGAAACAGAACTGCGTATCTCTCTCCACTTCTAAAGCTGAGTACATTGCTGTTGGATCGTGCTGTGCTCAACTACTATGGATGAAGCAAACTATCAATGACTATGGCATCAACGTGAACAATGTGCCTCTCTACTGTGATAATGAGAGCGCTATCAAGATTTCTCGCAACCCAGTTCAGCACTCGAAGACAAAGCACATCCATATTCGTCATCATTTTCTTCGTGATCATGTGTTGAAGGGCGATATCTCCATCTGCTATGCAAGAACTGAAGATCAGCTGGCCAATATTTTCACTAAGCCCTTGGATGAGAAGAGATTTAGCAAGTTGCGGTGTGAGATAAATATCCTAGAATCTTCGAATGTTCTCTGGAATGGACACTCATCCTAACAGTTATGCTGACTTGGTGACTTAGATGCGCAACACACGAAGTAACATTTTTCTTCAATCACTGAAGACTAACCCTCTAAGTGTGAAGAAATTAATGAAGAAATTGACTCTCAGAGCCCTACGACAGTTGTATGCAGTGTCTGAAGCCAACTTTCTTATACGGTGGGTTACGCCACCACAAAAAGTTGAAAATCTTCAATTTGAGTTTTTCCTCAGTTTTGAAATTCCTTAGTTTTTCAAATTATTCAACTTGTAATGTCTTCACTATTTCTGTCGTTTGTCTTTAGTTGAATATATATATATACATACATATATATATATATACATATATATATATATGAGTTTATGTCCTCTACGGCATTCACTTATTGCTAATTCTTTAAGTTGACTTTTTCCGCTAAGTGAATGTGATCGGACCCTTCCCCTCTATGCTAAACTCAATCTAATATTTTCACAAATTCTTCATATGCATTCTGATTTGAAACTCGTTCAAAATCTTCACTGTATCCTTGACAGCTGAAGAAATTGCGAACGGTAACTTAAAACTTACCTTATCTAAATTTTCGGCTTTGCCGCTCAAACCATTCCGCTTCTCACGACAAATACTTATCTATTCACCCACGATCCTACATGATCGCCACCTCACAGTACGTGGGTGACACATGTCATGTGAATGGGAAAAGCCAGGGGCACGTTCATCTAAAATCCTCGGGCGCACATTTTTTCACTTCTGCTATAAATACCCCTGCCTCTTCCTCACTTCTCTTTTACTCCACTCGACCTCTCCCTCCCGCTCGAGCTTCCCAAACCCAAGCGCCACCACTACTTCATCATCGCTAGTGAGGAAGAGCTTCACTGCCTCGACCTCATCGCTGTCGTACTCGCGCCGGTTGTGGATTTCTTCACTCTACCTCCGCCGTAGTCGTCTTCCTCTGCCGAGTTAGGGCGTGGAAGATCTGAATGGACGAACTTCATCTCAACACTTACCAGTTCGTCGTGTTCTTCACTTCGGGTAATTAAAAGTTACTTTTATTGCCTTCTTTGATACATGTGGTTTCCTAAAAATCTTCAAAGGTGTTTATTCTTCAAATCTTCACACACTAAAACACCTCACATGTTATCTGTTCTTGATTCATTTCTCTAAGCAATGATTTTCTTCAAGATTCCTCAATTGTGTGGATTTTCAAATCTATACAACTCCGGAACCTAAGATAAAGAATGCTTAGCGAAATTCTTCGAGACTCGTCGGTAAAATTCCTCAAACCTATTCTTTTTGAAAACCTTCTGAGAACGCATATGACCTCTCCAAATTCCTCGCAACTGTACTCTGTTCACAGGTACAAATGTCCGCTGCTAAATCACTAGGTTGTCATCAACTTAACTCATTTGCAGTGTTTCCTTGAAGAAAAGTTGCATACATCTTCAGAAACTTCAGTTGTTCATATTCCTCAGCTGAAGAAAATGGCTGACAAGAAGCCACAGAAGGGAGGAAAAAGGCTTGAGGTCAACATAGTGTTTGAAATCCCTGAGGATATTTATGCTGGATACTGCACTCCTGATGAGGCCAAGTTTGGCAAGGAGGACAGGAATCAGCGCAAAGTGCGCATCCAACGTATTGAGAGGAGATGGGCACGAGAGTGGAGGGAGTACATGTATGTTACTCCCAAGTACATGAAGAAATTCGCGCTCAACCCTCCATGCTCAAGACCTCCATTGAGACCTGGCCAACTGGCAGATCCCACCAGCCTCAAGCGCGGTGAGGACTATGCTACTGAATGGGCTAGGCGCCAGGCCAAACTAGCCAAGCAGGCAAAAGAAGCAGTATGGAAATTCAATGAAGATTCTGCTGCTGCTCCTAACGCTGCTGAGGCATCTGGTAGTAAGCCCAGGAAGGCTATGCCAAAGAAGCCTGCCCACAAGTCCAGTGCTTCTCCTTCAATGCCCTCATGGCCAAGCTCCTTAGCAATGCCCTCACGACCAGCATCTTCAAAGCCCTCACGGCTAATTCCTCAGTCCGATCCTCCTCCTCCGACAAAGTCTTCGACTGCTCCGACAAAATCTTCGGCACCTGTGAATATTGCCACGTGCCAAAGGACTCAAGGCTTCTCTATTGCCTTAGGAGCATCTGCAAGCTCCTTAGCTGCTCGACCTTCCTCAGCTGGTCCCTCACTGCTAAAGAAAAAGGCCACTGCTGGACGAGGTATTCGACCAAGTCCTCACAAGAAGCAAGTCACTTTCCAAGTGCCCTCTGATGATGATGAGCCGGATGATGATGAACTTGCTGAAATCATCAGAGACAGGCAAGCCAGGGCTGCTAGAGCCAAAGGCAGCAATGTGACACTACTTTTGGATCCCAAGCTGATCCTCGATTTCATTGACTTATGGCACAAGGACCCCGCTACACCTTTGCCGGAGATGAACCTCACTCCTGGTCAAAGTCATGTTCTCACTCACTTCATTGAGGAAGAAAAGTGGAAATATGAAGAAGGACGAAGGCTGAAGAAAGCGCAATACAAGAAACAGCACTACCTCAAGGACAATGTCCTCACTCTTACCCCCAAACAACTCATTGATGTACAAGCTGAAATCAAGCAACTGAGTGATGATTTCAATCGGTACCATGCTGATTGGAAGGGCGCAAAGGTTTGGTTCATCAATTTGACGAAGACTTTCTCTTCAACTGCCTCTGCACCGATGCATGTTGAAATTCCTCAGGCTGAAGAATCTACCCAGCCCACTAAAGAACATGCCATCACCACTGATGTCAGTATGGCTTCTGAAGAAAATGAGAGTACCAGGGCTGATGACTCCATTCCAACCGCTGATGATATTGGCAGGGCATCCGCTAGTTATGCTTCTGAAGAAAGTGAACAAGTCAGGGTAACTACAACAGTTGCGCCTGAAGAAAATGCACCTCCTGCGCCTACACCAACTCCGATCCTTCCATCTAGATCTGATGTGAAGAAGACCAAGGCTGCAGAGCGTGCAGCAATGAAGAAAAGGAAGGCATCAGCCTCATCAAATTCTTCAGCTCCGAAGAAGATGAAGACTCTGATCAGTTCAATTGATAATCCAATTGATGCCATTCCCGTCTCATCAATGCCATCAAAGGACCTTGTTCCTTTTGGTGAAGAATATGAGATTCCCAAGGAATCTGATGAAGAAACTCCATCTGCTGCTTCGACAGAACAGTTGGACGAAGAAATTGAAGTGGATGAGATCCCTTCAACCCTTGTCATTTCCTCACATATGCCTCAGTTTATTGCTGAAGAGCCAGGTATTGAAGAAATGGAAGATGAGGATGTGGACATTGGATGTACAACTCATGTGCTCAATTATGAATTTTGGGACAGTCAACATCCAAACTCACCAATGTTCACTCCTCTCCAAGTTGTTCCTCAGTCCACAGCCACTACTGAAGTGCAAGTGGGATCTGATGAACCACGTGCAACCCCATCTGTTCATGAAGACATTCCGGCCACTAGTGCTGAAAAAACTGTGAACGAAGAAGTGATGACTCAGGCTGCAGATGCAGAAGAAACTAAAATTCCTCAGCATGAGGAACCTGAGATTGCGATTCCTGAGGTGATATTGCAAATCACAGACACTCCTCAACCCAAGCCAAAGAATCCCTTCTCCAAGAAGCCAAAATTCAAGGCTGATGATTTCTTCGGCGAGCACGTATTCTTCACTGAATTCAACCCGTATGACAATGCTCGTCTTAGAAGGAAGCGTTTTTGGACTGCCAGCCAGGCAAACTTCAATTCCTCAGTCCTCTTTGACAAGGACAAAGTCTTCGATCATGAGCACATTCCTCACGTAGACATGGAATCTATGCCTTGCTTCACGCTGGTTCTCAGTATGCTTCATGATGCAGGCTTGCTGAATTTCTGCACTGACATCGTTGATTGGAATGAAGAGCTTATTCTTCAGTTCTACGCAACTTTGCATATCACAGGCAATGCTGCTGACGTCAACTCATGGGTGTTGGACTGGGTGACTGAAAACACTCACTACAAGGCACCAACCTCTGAATTGATTCGTGCCTTGCCAATCAGTCCTCCACCAGAAGGCGCTCGCTGTCTGTATGATGAACCTGAACTTACTGATCACTATATGCAAGTGCTCATGAATCCGCTGAAGCCTGGACAAGTCCAAAGGACGAAATTCCTCATGAGGGAATTTCTCTATGTGTCCAGGACTATATATCCCATTCTGACGAAGACTATCAGTCCAATCAAAGGTCATGATTCATCTGATGAAGAAATTGTGGGGATGATGAAGAATATGCTCTTCAACATCATGCATGGTATTCCTATCAATTACCATGATTTCTTCATGAGGACTCTCGCGAAAGTTGCACTTTCTCCATTTGAGATGAAGCCTTACGCGTCGTGGATCATGAGATTCCTCAGAACAAGGTCTTCACTCAACTACAAGGCTGATTTTCAGAATCACCTCAGCTACTTGCCCCCAATTGAAGTCCTCAAGTGGACAATTTCCTCGTCTGATGAGAAGGGCAAGTCATTAGCTGTGATCGATGAAGGCACTGGTCCATTGGATGGTCAGTTCCGCAAAGCTGCATCCTACTCCACCAATGATGACTCTGCCACACATGATTCTGCTGCCAATGCTCCAAAGTCAAGTCCTCAAGCTACTTCTCCTCGTGTGATGACTGACCGTGAACTGCTTATAAGTCTTCACCAGAAGGTCGATCGGAATCACAAATGGGTTAAGCGTCAGTTTGGCTCTATTCTTGACAACATGACCTCTACGCATAATGCAGTGAAGAAAAACCACTACTAACTCCATGAAGTGTTTGATCGCATCTGGGCTATTCTGCCACATCTATATGGTGAAGAAGATCTGAAGCAAATGGGCTTCAAGGAAGACTTTGACTGGTCTGCACCTCCACCGAAGAAATTCAAGAAGGTCAAGGTTCCTTCCCTTGTGGCCAGCTCATATTCTTTATCACGTGCCACGGACGAGAATGAAGACTTGGACAACACTGCAGCAGGCCCTACAACGACTCAAGACCCTGACAACGCTGGCGCTCCTCCATCCTCATGATACTCTTCAGGGGCGTTAGTCCTAAGTTTCAACCCTTTTGGTCATTCGATGACAAAGGGGGAGAAATTTGAGTTAGTCTTCAAGCGGGTCTATATATATGGGCATTTTTTTTGCTAAGTTACAACTCTCGCTCTTCTAATGACTTTGCTGGATCAAGTTGTAATCTTAAACTCTATGGTGGCTTCATACTTTTGCTGTGTTCTTCTGCATGCTTATTCCTCATTTATGTTAATGGACGCATGCTGAATTACATCAGTCACCATATTTCATCATGCATTTCAAATTCCTCATATTATATGTCAAATGCGTCTATGAATTATAAGATATAGGGGGAGATCTCCATGATTATACTCTTCAAGTGTGCATTGCTTCAAAAGCAAATTCCTCACTATGCACATCTTCAGGGGGAGTTCTTCTATATCTTGCAATCAAATTCCTCAATATCAGCATTTACACTTCACATGTTTATCCCCATTGAAAACTTAACCTATATTGTCATCAATCACCAAAAAGGGGGAGATTGTAAGTGCATCTAGTGCCCCTTAGTGACTTTGGTCTATTGAAGACTTATAGGTTAAGAGACTGATACGTTTGTGAGTGTACACAGGTCTTTAAGTCTATGAGGAGTTTTATATTTACAGAGAAAGTCGACTCCTAAAAATGAAGTTCTTCAACTAAAGACTTTGGATTTCTGAAGACTTTCTGAAGACTTTGAAAGTGAAGAAATTGGTGTGACCTTGAAGACTTGGTAATCATTCGAGGAACATGAAGCGTGAAGACTTTTGTTTTTACTGTTTCATTTTCTCTTTCTAGAATCATAGGAAACACCATACTGTTAAAGGGGGTCGAGGAAATACTAAGGAAAAATTTCCATGTGATGCTCAACTCAAAATCCTACACCTACCAATCCCTTTTGAGTGAACCCATTGGAAATCTCGCACAGTTTAGTCATATTCTTCAGTGATAGAGATGAAGTTCTTCTGGTCTCTGAGGAATTTGTTCTGACTGAGGAGTTAGGAATTCGCCAGTGCGGATTGCCTACCAAGTGAGGAACATGATAGCCCTGAGGAATTCGAACCCCAATATTCCTACCGTTGCTATGCTATGCGCCAGCTGTCCCAAAATATCTACCCACCTAACGGTCATATTAGATAAGGGCATTTATGTCTTATCATGTCGGGCTGCTCCCTAGGCTATAAATAGCCGCCCCCCTACAACCACTAGTTGGTTGGCTTCTCCGAGAGAAACTAACACTTGTCATTTGAGAGCAACCCATCCTCCGAGGACTTTGAGCGAAAATCATCAAGTGAGGAAATCCCAAACCCAAACCTAGAAAACCCCAAAGTGATTGAGCATCACTGAAGAGATTGATCGTGCATGGATCCAGCGCTTGCTTCCTTTGAAGACTGTGCTTCTTCCAGACAGTTAGGCGTCAAGGTCTAGAGCATCCAAGAGGAATTGTGGATCGCCGAGTGACTGAGTTTGTGAAGGTTCGGAAGTCACCTGAAGACTTACCACGAGTGATTGGGCGAGGTCTGTGTGACCTTAGCTCAAGGAGAATAGGGTGAGGACTGTGTGTCCGGGAATGGGTGTCCTCGAGTTTAAATACTCAGCCACTCCAACTAGATGTACAACTGAGACAGCAGTTGGAACTGGTCTACCAAATCATTGTCTTCACCGAGCTAACTGGTTCTATCTCCTCAACTCTTTCATTTCCTCATGTATGTTGTTGTGTGTTTGTTCATATGTGTTTGAAGACTTTGACTGAATACTTTCTCAATTTCCTCAGTTCTATTTCTTCAGTCTGATCGTCTTGTTCCTTGTGTTATCCTGTGTTTACGCTTTCTGTACTCTGTGCTTGTCTTCTTTTCATCATGATGACTATTCTTGTGTTCTGTTATGTTCCTTTCTGAGTACTTATTCCACTGCAGGTAGTTCTTCATTTAGGAATTTCCTCACCAGTAAATTCCTCACTAAAGAATTCATAAAAATCACCTATTCACCCTCCTCTAGTCGATATAACGCACTTTCAAGTCTTGACCATCACACTTGCATGCAGTCCCTTCTTTCTCGGTAAGTTAATTCTCCCAATGAGTAAACGCAATGCCAACAGAGCCAAGCGAAAAAGCAGGGTCTTAGTTTCGTCTGGCCTAATAATTCCGGACTACCCTCTGTGGCCCTCCGTCCTTCGGAGAGTAAATAGTTAAGCCCGTGACATGTGGGTCTACCACAAGAGGTCCCATATGTCAGTTAATGGAAGAGAGAGGTGCGTAGGCATATTTGCGGAAGCGTGCTACACTGGCAAACATGATCGTACAGGGTAAGGCATTGTAACACCAACATGCTGGCTTAGCTTATTAATTAAGTGTCCCTTCTACTGCAGCGTGTATTGTCACTTCACTGGCTAGGTGAATAAGTAGTTCTATCTAACTGAGATGGGGAATAACGGGTCGCCAAGACTTCCTATCTACAATATCCCTATGCCTCTACTCTCATCCTATCCAACAACAAGAACCATTGTCCAAGGCACCCGGCACCCATTATGTAGGAGTACTACTAGTACTAGTACCTAATCCCTCCTTCCAGTTTTTATATATAGGTCAATAAAAAAATCATGAACCAATGTAGTAGTAAATGATGAGTGCCCAAAGATGTTTTTCCAAAAGTAGTGCTAAAAAATGGGCTCGTTTTCCTCAAGAAAATTGTGTTTACGAACGTATTAATTGGAATGCATGCGTGCATGCGTGAAGAACAAAAGACCAGAACTTGTACATGCACTAGTGAGTTTTATCTTAATTCTTGCATGCAACGTTTTAATGAAGCTTTAAATATGAACATGTCAATGGGAGGGAGTAGAAGCCTCATGCATGCATGCATGCATGCAACACTCACATGTACACATGCACGCACACAACACTCGCACATCCATGCGGCACACAACACATGACGCAACACACACGCTCATGCTCAAGTGATCAACCTACTCCCTCAATCGGTGAAAGACTGTACATATAGAGAATTCACATTGACCAAGAGAACGGAACTCTACATCATTTAGGGCAAGTAACCGCTCCCTTTCTTTTCTTTGATTCGCACATCATTTAGAGTAAGTAGTAGGATTCTTAAAACACTAGAATAGGAAAAACAAAAGAGTATTAGCATTGAGGGTTTGATGCCACAGGAGAAAGAAAGGAAGTGAAAAAAAGTTGGAGCGAATTCTAGATTTCCAATGAAATGTTGTAGTAGTACACATGATTCCATACTAGTAAAAATTCCTATAGGATTCACTCCTACGAATCAAATGACTAATGTACTAAGGTCCACGATCAAGGCGGCACATGGTAGCCTCTACCACTCACTGCGTCCGTCGTTGAAGCGGCGCGCTGGGCGAGGGCGCCGCCCGTGGCACGCCCGGCTGAACGAGCCTCCTCGCTACATTTAAACACCTACATTAACCCGCATGGAATCCGAGAAACCTACTCCACGTGGAAACTGGTTATTTTATGTAAATGTAATGAAATTCGACCGTGTTTGCACGAATTTATTTACGTACAATCTGAGTGCATTGCTCCAGTGGTCATCACACGTGAGCCAATTGATTCGCAGCCTTCCACGCTCCATTTTGCACTACAAAAAATACACTTCCATGATGATACATGTTTGTCACAGTAGGTCACATTTTCTGTCATGCATGTACATCCATGACGATTTTATGACAGAATCAAGATAGTCATACATGTGCTGTCATAGAAGTGTTCCATGACATTACCAAAATTATCATCACGGAAGTGTCCACTTCCATGAAGATAAATGGCGTGTCATGGAAGTTCTTTCATCAAGGGTAACTGACACGTGGCATCCATCATAATGGGTCGCCGTTAAGCTATCGGGTCTGGTTTTGGATCCGACAACCCGTTAACAGCCCGGACCAATGGGGATTTTCCACGTGTAAAATTCTCAATGGCCAGAGGAACCACGTGTCGGCTCACCGTTGGGACAAATGTCATCTACTCATTGGACAGGAGGCGCCTATGATACGTCAACACATGGCACGGCCAATAGAGGCCCATTCCGGTGAAAAGGCCGGCCCATTTGACTTGGTCAAAAGGTAGCGGGCTGGCCCACCGAAAGCCTGCTAACGGCCTGTTCGTATATAGCCCATTTATGTCCTGCTAACTCACGGCCCGTTACGGCCTATCCGGATTAAACCCAATAGCTTCATCTGGGACATCCAATATGATTCCAGCTCGTTGTAACTTCCGGCCCATGTATGACCCGTGACGTCTTTCGGCCCATATGAGGCCCTTTGGAACTCTTGGCCCATTAACGACCCATGATGAAACTGGCCCGTAATGAACAGTGTACCGCTTTATACCCATTATTGGCCTATTATTCCATTGGTCATTTCCAACCCATGTTATCTTTTCTCCTTCTCAGGGCCCATTTATTCTTGGGCTCATTTCCAGCATTCGGTTACCTATGACCCGTTACTAGCCTTTTCTGCTTGTGGGCCAAATTCAGCACGTTGTTACAGTCGGCCCATTTGTGGCTCGTTAATCCATTGGGCCGTTTTCATAGTGTCATCAAATACGGCCGCTTAACGATGGCCCGTTATGGTCGGCCCATGAACGGACGATTCCAACTCTAGCCCGTTTACGGCCCATAATGCAGTCTGTTATTGACCCATGTTTGGCCAATCGATCATACGGCCCGTAGAAGGCCCATTGATGCTACATCCCGTAGAAGTCCCATTGTTTCTATGACTCGTAGAAGGCTCATTGTTTCTACGGCCCGTAGAAGGCCCATTGTGTCTACGGCTCGTAGGATGCCCATGGTCACTATAGTAAATATGTATCCCATGGTTATTGTGGCCTAGTTTTAAAAAATAGGTTATTGCGGCCACTAGCAAACCGTGGAAAAAGAACTGCACTGACTACAAGCAAACAAATAAACAAGACCACAAGGAAATAAATAAGCAAGCAACCTATGCTAGGCTATCATGGCTATTACACATATTACATCGATCGGGCATTAAATTTGCCACTAGTGCAAATATAGGGAACAAAGCAGCATATCACATACACTGGTTTTCAAAGTTGGCGACCAGTGCAAATAAACACCATAGTAAAACAAGTCTAGAACTGAAACCACTTCGGAAGAGCTCAAGAAACAATATCCTGGGTACCTATAATGCTGGCAAGATGGTTAGCAAGGTTATTAACTTTCTCTTGTTTGGAGCTTAAATCCTCCAGCGCTTGTTGTTGCACCAGAAAGTATGCATCTGAATTCTACAGGGACTTCCTCAGTCCTTCGGCTTCGTGTCGCATCACATCTGATCATTGTCTTTCAACTTGAAGTGGGGACTCAACAAGATGAACCGATTCAGGCAGCGAGTTCAAAGAGCTTGCTCCAGCAGTAGTGGCCAGTAACTCGAACACTACATCAAGACATGACTATTGGGTTGTCTCACTGTCGTCAAGATAGTTTTTATCAGCTTGCTTGGAGACCAACAAGGATGTCTCACTATCTTGAACCTTACCTACATTACTTCCTTTACCATTGCATAACGGGGTACTCTTCTCCAATATTTTGCCCGCATTCTAGAAGAGAAACAAGCAGACACATCACAGGTTTACCATGCTGTATATGAAACTCATTTTGGTAAATCAGTTCAGTAGTAAAGTGGACAGGATAATAGCATGAAACAACCATATATCTATGTACCATGGTCACTGTATGGTCTATATCATTCTAATTTTTGTTGCCAAATCAAGATAGAGACACAGTTCAAATAATATTTGTTCAAGAGAAAGCAGAATAGACAAAATATAAGTGTGGGAAACTACAGAGCAATAACAACACTTGTAATGTGCATGACATGAGAACATAACAATTTATTCAATTCAAACTGAAATCAACACAGAGCAAGTTACAATAGCAAACCAGTTAAAGAAACAAGCTTAAAACATACATGTTGCACCATTGGAGTTTCAATTCCATCCTTCAAATTTTAAAATAGTTGGCAAGAGTAAATACAGTGATGCAAGAGCAAAGGAGTATGAACCATAGCTACAGAACCTAACCTGAGAACAATTCTTCTTCTGCTTTAAGGGTTGAGTTGGGATTCGGAGTGGTGGTCCTCGTGCATTGGGCACTGCAGTTCCCTTCCCAACAGCTCATGTTTGGGTGCTCTATGGTGGAGACAATGCTATTTCAACTAGAACTGGGTTACTATCTCCTGGGGATGTGGTTAGAAGGGGTGTAGCTGGTTATCTGTCCAACTGGGTATGGGTACAATCTGCGAGAGTCTGGGTTATGTGTGGTGGGGCTGGTTCTTGGGCAAGTACAATTATGGTTCTATCTGCATCGACTGGTAGCACTATATTTTTTGAAGACCATGTTGTTACTCCCTTAGATACTACCATCACCCTCTCCAATTCAAATGGCTAGTAAACAAGAAAAGTAATTGAATTTACAGGCATTGTATGATAGATATGGCAATGGATAGTGGGGAATAAAAGATGGCATGAAATAATTCACATTTATGTTGTCTAACCAAACAGGATAGCATGACACAATTTCACATATATGATGGCTAACTAAATAGGATAGCATGCCACAATTTCACATATATGATGGCTAACTAAAAAGGATGGAAAGACATAGTTCAAAATATGATGACTATGTAAAACAGGATGGCATGATATAACTATATAATGTATGTATTAAATAGGTTGGCATGCCATAATTCACATACATGCCACCTATGGAAACATGATAGCATGATATAATTCACGGATAGAATGACATAATTCAAAATATCATGACTGTAAACACTAAATAGGATGATATGATATAACTATATGATGTCTTTATTAAATGGGTTGGCATGCCATAATTCAGATAAATGCTGTCTATGTAAACATGATGGCATGATATAATTCAAATATATGATTTATATACTAAGCAAGTAAGAATATGGCAATCACATATATGATGTAAAAACTAAACAATGCAAGACAACATGCATGACATGAGTAATATAACCCTGCCAAGTTTGAGCATAGACTTCAGGGGAAATTGGACTGGTCATCTGTCTCTGAATCCTCCTTTGAGGAGCTATCTATAACCAGCAAGATGTCTGCTTCAGCAGGTAGCATTGCCTGCTCTGAATACCATGTCTTCACTCCAGATACTTTCATCACCGCTTCAAATGGCTGATGCACAAGAAGAGTAGTTGAATATACAAAAATTGTTGGCAAATGGAACACGTAATACAAAAAAAGGATAACATGATATTATTCACATATATGATGATTGGCTAAACCACATGGCATTGCATAATTCACATATATAATGCCTTAAAACAAGATAGCATTGCATAATTCACATATATAATGTCTTGCAACAAGATGGCATTGCATAATTCACATATATGGTAATTAGACACTAAACACATGGCATTCACACAAAGCATGTCTAAACTAAGCAAATGACATAGCAATGCAAGACACCATACACACGATATGAGCAACATAACCCTGCCAAGTTAGAGCATACACCTTGGGGGGGGGGGGTAGGACCGGTCACCTGTCTTTGAATCCTCCTCTGAGGAGCTATCCGTAACCAGCGAGATATGCACTTCATCAGATAGCATACTCTACTCTGTAGACCTTGGTTTCACTCTAGAATTTTCCATCACCGTGTCAAATGGCTGATCCACATGAAGAGTAGTTGAATGTACTAACATTGTTGAAAAATGCAATACATAATGAAAAAAGGGATGGCATGATATAATTCACATATAAGATGACTGGCTAAGCAGGATGGCATTGCAAAATTCACATATATGATGCCTGGCTAAACAAGATGGCGTTGCATAATTCACATATATGATAAAGAAACTAAACAGATGGCATTCACAGAAAGCATGTCTAAACTAAGCAGATGTCATATTTGATGTATAAAGTAAGCAATGCAAGGCACCATATGAATGATATTACCAACATCAGCATGCGAAGTTAGAGCGAAGACCTCAAGGGGTAAATAGGAGTGTTCTTCTCCTTCTGAATCCCCCTCGGAACAGTTATCTTCCTCTTGATTACAATCTGAAATGGGTGGAGGGGGGCTGCCTTTGCACCCACCATGGAGCGACGTCCGCATGAAATTTTATTGCCACGCAAGGCTCGTCTCTTTTGCTCTACATGTTGAGTTCCATTGTGTACAACAACTGACATGCATAGGGACAAAACATAGTGAGATTATGTAAGGAGTGCAGGCAGAAATCTAGAGTGATGATAGCAACCTGTGGATAGACCCAAAACCAATGATAGCAGGCAGATAACGGCTTCAGTTAAAAAATACAAATAATGGCTTCCTTACTATTTGTTTCCCACCCAACATGAAAGTCATAGTAACACCAGAGATTAACTAGATAGTAGATAGATACTATTAATTGCAGCCCCATTATGTACCCCACAACCATTTAAAATCTCAAGTTTGAGCATTAGTTTAGAGCTGACTCAGAGTCTAATCAGTGAACAGGACGATAAAGTAGCATGTGATATTAAGCGGTGTATAACGTAAGTAGACACGAAAGAGTGTGACCTCTCTTGCGGACCCGTGTAGTCCTCGAGATCATCTGCTTGGTTGATGATGGTAATGCAGTTGTCGTGGCTGCCGGTGGCGGTGAAGAAGATTTGAGGCGACGAAAGACAGTCTGGAGGCCGGATCCCTGCTGTGGTGGAACCTTCTGTCATTGAAGCAGCTGAGCTAGGGTGGACGACGGTGCAGCAGGAGCGGGACAAACCACACAAGGTTTTCTTTGAAAACTATCTGTAAGAGAAGTAATTCTGTAAGGTCTCATTTGAATTAGAGGATTCTAAAAACGCAGGGATAGGAAATACATAGTAATAGGATAGGAATGCACGTGCAACACAAATAATTTAAAAACACAGGATTTCTGCCAATCTGGGTGTTTGGTTCACAAGAATTGGAAGATCAGAGGATGCAAAGAAGCATGGTGAGATTAAGTCAAACCACAAGAAAATGCACGATTATAATGCTATTATGCTACTATCTCTTAGTCTTGTGCTTCATGAATAGGAATTTGAAAAGGAGGACAAGTGGATATTAAAAATGCTACGGTTTTTCTTTCAAGGAGACACTAAAGGAACGAATCCTACAGTTTTCCTTTGCTCCATTCCTTTGAACCAAATGCATGAATAGTAGTACCATAGGAAACTTTTCAATTCCTATGTTTTTCCTTCACTTTTCCGTTCAAGAACTGGCAATTCTAGTAGGCAGGCTTGAGCAGGGAAAAGCCTACACTCAAAAAATGTTTTTATGCTACTTCTACTACTTTGGACCCAGGCCACTGCCCTACTAGCTCAACTCCCAGGCCCGTCTACAAATGCACAGCTCAAACACGCAGAGATAAATAATGATGGCGTTTAAGAGAGTCTGCCATGGATAGCTAAGTTGCATGGTACCTCACTACTTGTCATATAGTAGAAAAAACTAATCGTATTTCATGTTACTACGTGTGCTCAGTGGACAATATATATAACATGTAGAGTCAAGAAGGGATGCAACAAAGTGTACAACCTCTTTGGCGAAGCCATATCGATCTCAGCATGATTGGGATGGTTGGTGAGGATGCTCCGGCTGATTTGGCTGTCGCAGGAGGGGAAGAAGATCTTAGGCATCTGGATATGGAGCCCGGGGTACTACTCCGCTGTGATGGAGGCACTACCGGAATCTGTCACTTTGCCATCTGCCATGGCAGATGGCAAAGGCATGGTCGGCGGATGGCAAAGGCTTTGCCATCTGCTAGCAGATGGCAAACAGTTCGTCTGAAACCCTGCCGGTAAAGGCTTCTTTGCCATCTGCTGGCTGATGGCAAAGAGCCTGTGGCTTTGCCATCTACTGGCAGATGACAAAGCCTCTTAACGGGGTTAGCCCCGTTAGAAGGCTAACGGCAAACTTTGCCATCTGCTAGCAGATGTCAAAGGCTTTGGGCTCTTTGCCATCTGCCAGCAGATGGCAAAGGCTGCAGGCTCTTTGCCATCTGCCAGCAGATGGCAAAGGCTGCCCAAATACGCCAGCCCAAAGGTTACATGTAGATGGCATGTGGCGTCTTTGCCATCTGCCAGCTGATGGCAAAGCTCTTTGCCATCTGCCAGCAAATGGAAAAGTGACTATATTGCCCCATTTAATTTTGTTTTTCTTATATCAATTCATTTTCATAGAAATCAAACACAAATATATTTATATGACCAATATAGCATATTCAACACATATTACCAATAGTCATGAACACATATGTATCCAACACTTGTTACCAATAGTAGCAAGTTCATCCGTACATATACATAGTTTCATCAATATTACACAGTTTCATCCATAGGTAGCAAGTTTCACAAGGTCAAAACAAAAACTAAATACAAGCACTCCATCAACCCAAGCTTCCGTGATCTTAAGCAAATCTGTAAAATGGGAAAGAAGAAAGTTAGAAGAAGAAGACTAGAAGAAGAAGATTATTATGATGCAACTAAAATGTGAAGATTATTATGATGCAACTTATATCTGTAAAATAGGTCATTTTGGAGCTAAGTATGGTTATTATGTCATTTTTGAGCTAGCTAAGCATACTAAGTCATTTTGGTGTAAAACATGCTAAGGTCATCCTAGAGCTAAGTAAGTTTATTATGTCATTTTGGAGCTATCTAAGCATGTGAAGTCATTTAGGAGCTAAAATATGTCCTTTCTTAAGCATATTATGTCATTTTAGAGTTAGCTAAGCATATTAAGTCATTTTGGAGGAAAAAAATGCTAAGTATAGGTCATTTTAGAGCTATCCTAGGTTAAATATGTCATTTTGGAGCTAATTAAGCTTATTATGTCATTTTGGAGCTAGCTAAGAATGTGAAGTCATTTAGGAGCTAAACTATGTCATTGCTTAAGCATATTATGTCATTTTAGAGCTAGTTAAGCATATTAACTAATTTTGGAGGAAAAGATTCTAAGTATAGGTCATTTTGAAGCTAGCTAAGCATATTAAGTCATTTTGGAGGAAAAAATGCTAAGTATAGGTCATTTTAGAGCTATCGTAGGTTAAATAGGTCATTTTGGAGCTAATTAAGCTTATTATGTAATTTTTGAGCTAGCTAAGCATATTAAGTCATTTTGGAGGAAAAAAAGCTAAGTATAGGTCATTTTAGAGCTAGCCTAGGTTGAATAGGTCATTTTGAAGCTAAGTAAGGTTATTATGTCATTTTGGAGCTAGCTAAGCATATGAAGTCATTTAGGAGCTAAAATATGTCATTTCTTAAGCATACTATATCATTTTAGAGCTAGCTAAGCATATTAAGTCATTTTGGAGGAAAAGATGCTAGGTATAGGTCATTTTAGAGCTATCCTAGGTTAAATAGGTCAGTTTTAAGCTAGCTAAGCATATTAAGTCATTTTGGAGGAAAAAAATGCTAAGTATAGGTCATTTTAGAGCTATCCTAGGTTAAATATGTCATTTTGGAGCTAATTAAGCTTATTATGTCATTTTGGAGCTAGCTAAGCATGTGAAGTCATTTAGGAGCTAAACTATGTCTTTTCTTAAGCATATTATGTCATTTTAGAGCTAGTTAAGCATATTAACTAATTTTGGAGGAAAAGATTCTAAGTATAGGTCATTTTGAAGCTAGCTAAGCATATTAAGTCATTTTGGAGGAAAAAATGCTAAGTATAGGTCATTTTAGAGCTATCCTAGGTTAAATAGGTCATTTTGGAGCTAATTAAGCTTATTATGTAATTTTTGAGCTAGCTAAGCATATTAAGTCATTTTGGAGGAAAAAATGCTAAGTATAGGTCATTTTAGAGCTAGCCAAGGTTGAATAGGTCATTTTGAAGCTAAGTAAGGTTATTATGTCATTTTGGAGCTAGCTAAGCATATGAAGTCATTTAGGACCTAAAATATGTCATTTCTTAAGCATATTATATCATTTTAGAGCTAGCTAAGCATATTAAGTCATTTTGGAGGAAAAGATGCTAAGTATAGGTCATTTTAGAGCTATCCTAGGTTAAATATGACATTTTTAAGCTAGCTAAGCATATTAAGTCATTTTGGAGGAAAAATGCTAAGTATAGGTCATTTTAGAGCTATCCTAGGTTAAATATGTCATTTTGGAGCTAATTAAGCTTATTATGTCATTTTTGAGCTAGCTAAGCATATTGAGTCATTTTGGAGGAAAAAATGCTAAGTATATGATTATGTCGCTAGTATCCATATGGTAGAGAACCCGGGCCGACATGACTAGTCATAGAACCAAGGTGGCATAAACGTACAGGGACATGCATACATGACCCAGCAATGCACGTGTCGGTCATTAGCGAGTGCAAACAAGTCGTAGCAAGATACAAGGACTTCGGTGATACACCGCGTGACATTTCCCCATAGGGACAGACACAGGAGCAAAGAAGGACACATGCCGGTCAATCCATGTGTTCCGGAGCAGTAGCGAACTACCATGGCTCAGTG
The DNA here is from genome assembly GCF_018294505.1 of Triticum aestivum. Classification (NCBI taxonomy): domain Eukaryota; kingdom Viridiplantae; phylum Streptophyta; class Magnoliopsida; order Poales; family Poaceae; genus Triticum; species Triticum aestivum. Next base: position 290,506,231 of record NC_057813.1, on the reverse strand, counting down.
GAAGCACTAGGAGGCATTTCCCTGTATGGAAGGCTACCAAAGGCACACGACTAGGTGTCAAATCCCACACATACAATGCATTTCAAACATACACACATTATGCATGATATGTGTAGATACAACATGGCATCACAACAAAACTCTATTAAGCAAAACACTTGGGACACGCTGATGATCGACACCTCCCAGCAGTCCATCTTGTCCGCGCACCATCTCGGAGGCACCTAAGTTAACCAAGAGAAATTTGAGCGCTACGCCTATGAATCAAATCAAGGAAACTAAGTACAAGGCCTTAAGAATAGGTAATTACCTTCATGTACTTCTCCTTACTCAGATACTTGTCACGGCACTTCTCTTTTCTCCTCCTAATACCAGTCTGTGCTAAGTAGTCTAACAGCCTGCGTTCGAGCCTCGTGCTGAAAGTTTCCAAGTAGGCGCCTGCACTCGGCGTCGATAACCCGAGCCACGGCCTCCTCGTGTCCCTCAGCACACCTGTAGAAGTTCTGCAATCAAACAAGAAAACACGGATTAGAAGGTCTACAATCAAACAAGAAAACACATGTAGAAGGTATGCAATCAAAGAAGAAAACACAACGTAAATGGCAAAGGAGAAATTACCCAAAACGTGGCGATCACAATGTCAGCCACCGTGTCGCACTCGACATCGCCGACCCTATGCTCCGGCGGGGCCGGGGCAGCCAAGTAGTGCTCCCAGGTCATTCCTAGCTCTGGAACCCGGCCCTCACCGGGCAACATGACCCACCCCGGGAAGCACTGGCGACAAATCACACCAAGCACAGTGTTGGGCCTGCGGACACCATCTTCGTGTGTCCAAGAACTGCAGTATGACAAGGCCAACGCATTAGATATTCGAAGAAACGTCAAGGCAAAAGGTTAAAAACACTTACTTCTCCCCGTTAGGCGCAATCAACCACCTCTGGTCGGGGGTCGCCAGGGTGGGCGGGAGCTTTGTACGACCACGCTGGTAGACTTTGCGCCCCTCAACCCACTCACCCTCGCTATAGCTATCAGGACTATAGTCTCCACCCTGAACACAACCATGTGCACTCGACTCCGTCCAGTCCTCCCATGGGCTCAGCTCCGACTCAGCGTGACCCCGTCTGAGCTCTGGAGTCTCGTGGGGCGAAGACTCGGCAGCCCGAGGCTCGGCGGCCCGAGGCTCGTCGTCGGCCCGAGGCTCGTCGGCCGTAGGCGTGTCTGCCATAGACGGGTCCACCTCAGATGGCTCGATCTCAGACGGAGCAGCCCTGTGGTCGGGTGACTCAGCTGGGGGTGGCAGCAAGGAAGGCGTAGCAGCCTTCCTACCTCTCCCGACGCCACATCCACCTCTAGCAGCCTTCTCCTTCTTCTTACCACCCCGACCTCTCCCGGCCGAAGAAGAAGCGACCGTCGCTGGACTCTGCAAACTGAGATCTAGCGCTCTCTGGAGGCTATGGGGGGAATGGAACTACCCCTCCCACCACGCACCGAGGTAGGAGCCCCAGAGCGCTCTCGATTTGCGCCCACCATCTGTCAACACCTGGAATGACAAAGAGTAAACGAAATTAGTACAACATAAAAAATGAATACCTGACATGAATAATAATATGTATATAAATTCATTTTAGAGGAATAAATGCTAAGTATAGCTCATTTTAGAGCCATCCTAGGTTAAAGTCAGTTTTGAGCTAATTAAGGTTGTTATGTCATTTTTGAGCTAGCTAAGCATACAAATTCATTTTGGAGGAATAAATGCTAAGTATAGCTCATTTTAGAGCTAGCTAGGTTAAAACTTGAACTAATTAATAATATATATGTATATAATAATAATGGAATACCTGACATGAACTATAATATTAATCTTCATCGTTGTCGGTGTACTAGAGTAGGGGTACCCTAGTATCCCGACTTGTGCACAGGCAGTTGCAGCACCCTGCGGCAAGGCTTGCCGGGTGACCGCCAAGGTCCTCCGTGGTTCCTTTGGAGCCATTCAAGAACAAAGTATTTAAGACAAGGCCCCGGCAAGAGGAGCTTGCCGGGAAGGCCAACCAAGGCATTTCAAGGAACTTGCCGCGACGCGCCGCGCGTCCCGGCAAGGCCCGGTGAGCGACAAGCTTCCGGACCCGACAAGACAACGGCCGCGGCAAGGCGCTTGCCGCGGCAGGCTACCACTCTGTACCCACGCTCCAGCACATCCACCAACGTGTCGCCCTGGGGGCCTTTCCAGGCGCGCGTGGCGAGAGGCTGTGCAGCCAGCGGTGCGCGGTGGCATGCGAAGCTGACAAGACTGCCATCGTGGCGAGCGGTGGCGCCCCTGACGGTCCCTTTTTACACTGTTTGGGCGACGCAGACGGGCATTCAATGCCTTTGTCCCCTACCGTCAGGGTTAGGTAGGATGCACTGTGCAGGTGGTTGTACCAACCGCAACCCCTTTTCCACTTTTACCCTTCTCTGCGTTGCCACCTGTCGGTGACCCCTTGAGCATATAAAAGGAGGCCCATGCGCAACGTAAGGGGGGTTCGCTTCAGTGGGGAACCAGAGAACACTCACGCTCGGCCTCGTGTGTACTGTAGCACTCAGCGCACTCGAGCAAGAACACAATAAAATCAGACAAGCAGCAGTAGGAGTATTATCTCTCCGGAGAGCTCCGAAGCTGGGTAAACTGCTCGTGTGCCTCACCTCGATCTGCTCTTTGTGCGACCTCCGCCCCCCGCCGAACCGAAAGGGGCTCGGTCCGCCGGCCCCATAGGTGTTCGTGGATCAGTTTCCCCGACATCTTTATCGCGCCAGGTAGGGGGCGTCGAGGTTGTGTGAACCTGATCCGGCGTCCACACGAGCTAGATCTTCATTATCTTCATCGACATGCCACCGAAGAAGAAGACTTCGGCGGAAGCTGCTCCGTCCACATCACTTCCACCACCACTGGAGCAAATGGGTGGTGGAGTGGACGCCGGCGGAAGAACGGACGTTGACGAGGAAGCTTACGATGCTGCCAGGTCCAAGGACAAGGCTGCACAGACCTCAGTGTCCGTACATGTTCCTCGCCCATCTCAGGAGGCACAGGACCGACAGCGTCAAGGTACTCGCAGTACCATACGTTTGTTGGGCCAAGATCGAGCTGGTGGATCTCGGGGTGCTCAAGACCAGCATGCACGCCAACATGCTGGCACGAGCGAGACATGGTCGCCTGGACGGGATGCTGCTCCTTCTAACATAGTTAGAAGTCCGAGCATATCCCGCTCCTCGCACCGTTCGCCACTGCCGCCCACCACTGCAGCAGAAGCTTTGGCGCGAGCTCAACTGCTCCTGGATTACCCTCCAGCGGAAGACAAGATCAACCAATGGAGGGCCACCATTCAGAGTCTCATCGGCTTTGCCAACAGCGACACTCCGCGGCAGCCAAGTGCATCACGGCCATGGCAGGACTGCCAGGCACGAGCCGGTGGCGACGAAACCGGTGGGGGTGCGACCACCATGCACTCTCCATCCCGAAGGCCAAGATCGCCGACTCATCGGATCCACCTCGACAGCGACTCCACCGCATCATCAGATCCACGAGCTCGTCGCGATCAGCGCCAAGTTCTTCACGAACGACAGCAAGAAGACGCTCGTACTCGCATCGAGCACCGGAGAGAAGCGCGACGTCAATCCGACAAGCGCGATGGGCCCTCTGTTGACGTGCATGCGCCAAGGGAACCAGGCGACTTGCCATATGTGGTAGGTTGCCCTGCGTTCACTCGTGAGCTGCGGCAAGTCCAGTGGCCCAGTACAAAGAATTTCAAGCCAGATGTACCAGAGAAGTACGACAGCAAGTCGCATCCGTCGGAGTTCCTCAGCATCTACACCATCGCGGTGCAAGCTGCTGGGGGGCGGGACGACAAGATCCTTGCCAACTACTTCCCGTTGGTGCTCAAGCCCAATGTCAGATCCTGGCTCATGCACTTGCCGGACAACTCCATATCCTCCTGGGAAGATCTATGCCATCAGTTTTTCGGCGCCTTTACAGGCGGCCACAAGCCTCATGGCCAAGAGAGTGACCTTCATCTGCTCGCCCAGAAGGAAGGAGAGCCCCTGCGCAAGTACATTCAGAGATTCAGCCGTGTACAGCACAACATCCCAGATGTCCACCCTGCTGCGGTAATCAGCGCGTTCCATCAAAACGTGCGAAACCGCAGGATGCAGGAGGAGATGGCGATGTGCAAGATCCGAGATGTCAGTGAGCTATATGCCCTGGCCGACAAGTGTGCACGTGCTGAAGAAGGGAGGAAACTCCCCGGAGAGAATACAGGAGCAACAGGATCTGATAGTGAGGAGACTGCCCCGGCAAGGAAGAACCGGCGGCGGAACAACAGGAAGAAGAGAGGCAAAGAGGTGCTGGTCGTTGAGCAGTCCGGCAAGAAGCCCAAAGCTGGTAGCTCCGGCAAGGAGGTTGCCGCAGATGTGGCGATCGCCGACAAGCAGGACGGCACCAACAAGCAATACTGCAATATCCACCGCACCAAGGGCCATGACCTCTAGAGCTGTAAGAAGGTCGAGCAGCTTGTTGAGCAGCAAAAGGCTGAATACGAGCGGCACGACAAGGAGAAAGCCCAGGAAGGTGCTGGAGGAGCTAGCAAGAAACATCCCGGCCGAGGAGGACGCCGCGGCAAGGCCAAGCAGCGGCAAGGAGACAGACCTCCCCGCGGCCGCGACAAGGATGAAGATGACAACGACGATGAAGATATGGATGAAGATGAGACCGATGAGCAGGAGTTCCAGAAAGCCACAGAGTTCCTGTGCGTTGACGGTGGTGCTTCTCTGCATACTTCACACCGCCAGCTCAAGCAGTGGGTGCGGGAAGTCAATGCAGCAGAACCACCCATCGAGTCACGCAAGCCTCTGAAATGGTCCAGCACGCCTATCATCTTTGATATTGAGGACCACCCTGATCGCATAACTACGGTCGGGTGCTTGCCGATGTTGGTTTCACCAACTATTCGCAACCTCAAGGTCACCAAGATGCTAGTTGACGGCGGGGCCGGCTTGAACCTGATCTCCTCCGCGGTGCTCCATAAACTCCAGATCCCTGATAGCGAGCTCGAAGAGACCGGCACGTTCCAAGGAATCAATCCGGGGAGGAGCAAGCCGAAGGGAAAAATCACATTGCCAGTAACATTTGGCAGCGAGTTGAACTTCAAAACTGAGAGGATCACTTTTGACGTTGCTGACTTTCCATTGCCTTACAATGGGATACTTGGCCGTCCAGCACTCGCCAAGTTCATGGCAGCCTTTCACTATGCATACAATGTACTGAAGATGCCAGGCCCGATAAGTGTCATCTCCGTCCCTGGCGACAAGAAGGATGCCCTTATCTGCGCCGACAAGATCTACCGGAAGCAGCAGCCACAACAGATCGCAAGTCACTTGCCGCTGAAGCTCCCGGGGCGAAGAAGAAGACCAAGTCCGGCAAGAGCTCTGATGCCCACTCCGGCAAGCACACCTCTTCGGAGTGCTGCGCTACCGTCGAGGACGCACCATCGAGATCCACCGGCAAGTGTAAGAAGACAATGGGAGCTCCACCAGAAACCAAGAAGGTGTCCGCCAAGGAGGACGGCACTGGTGGTACCTTCACCATCAGCGCCACTCTCGACCCTAAATAGGAAAGCGCGCTCGTTGCTTTCCTGCGGGCGAACGTCGACGTGTTTGCATGGCAACCGTCTGACATCCCCGGTGTTCCCAGGAAAGTAATCGAGCACCATCTTGCCGTTTGTCCTCATGCGCGACCCGTCAGGCAGAAAGTCAGGAAACAGGCATTGGAGCGCCAAGAATTCATTGCAGAAGAAATCAAGAAATTGGAAGCAGCAGGCCTTGTCAGAGGAGTGCCCCATCCTACGTGGTTGGCCAATCCTGTAGTCGTGCGTAAGGCAAACGGGAAATGGAGGCTTTGTATTGACTTTACCGATGTTAATAAAGCTTGCCCCAAAGACCCATTTCCCTTGCCGCGCATCGACCAGATTGTTGACTCCACGGCCGGATGTGACTTGCTTTCATTTCTTGATGCGTACTCAGGATATCATCAGATCTTCATGGCAGAAGAGGATGAGGAGAAGACCGCATTCATCACCCCATGTGGCACATACTATTTCGTACGGATGCCCTTCGGTTTAAAGAATGCTGGTTCAACATTTGCAAGGGTAGTCCATGACGCTTTTGAACCGCAAATGCACAGAAATGTGGAAGCCTACATGGATGACATAGTGGTCAAGAGCAAGGGCAAAGCAACTCTGGTTCAAGATTTAGACGAAACCTTTGCAAATCTGCGCAAGATCAACCTCAAGCTTAACCCCGAGAAGTGTGTGTTTGGAGTCCCTTCCGGCAAGCTTCTCGGGTTCTTCGTGTCTCAGCGGGGAATTGAAGCCAATCCCGACAAGATCAAGGCCATTGAGCAGATTGAAGCACCAAAGCGCGTCAAGGATGTACGAAGACTTGCCGGTTGCGTAGCTGCTCTCAGTAGGTTTAACTCTAGGTCTGCTGAGCGCGCCCTGCCATTTTTCAAAATTTTGAAAAAGCCAGGTCCAATGAAATGGACTCCGGAGGTGGAGGCTGCGCTGCAGGACTTGAAGAGATACCTGTCCTCCACTCCAACACTTGTCGCACCTAAACCACAAGAGAAGTTGTTGTTGTATATAGCGGCAACCAATCAAGTGGTTAGTGTTGCGTTAGTGGCGGAGAGGGAGGCGGATGATGAGCCAGAAACCACGGCAGGTGCATCCAGCGACAAGCAAGGGACTTCACCGGCAAGCTCTGGTCCCGATAAGGATGGATCTACGCAGGAGCATGAGAAGATGCAGAAGAGAATGGTGCAGCGCCCAGTTTACTTTGTCAGTTCCCTTCTGCAGGGGGCTAGATCAAGGTACTCTGGTGTGCAGAAATTGCTTTTCGGCCTCCTCATGGCCTCGAGAAAGCTGCGCCATTACTTCCAAGCACATGAGATCACAGTCGTCACTCGTTTTCCGCTGAAGAGGATACTGCAAAATCCCGAAGCAACAGGCAGGATTGTCGAGTGGGCACTGGAACTGTCGAGCTTTGGCCTCAAGTTTGAGAGCACTTCAACTATCCAAAGCAGAGCATTGGCAGAATTCATAGCAGAATGGACGCCAACACCAGATGAAGAGATTCCAGAAACGAGCATCCCCGTCAAGGAAGCAAGCAAAGAGTGGCTGATGTACTTTGATGGTGCCTTCTCGCTGCAAGGCGCTGGTGCGGGCGTGCTACTTGTGGCACCCACCGGAGAGCACCTCAAGTACGTAATCCAGATGCACTTTCCCAAGGAGCAAGCAACGAACAATACTGCAGAGTATGAAGGATTGCTTGCCGGTCTCAAGATCGCAGCAGACCTTGGGATCAAGAAGCTCATTGTCAGGGGTGACTCACAACTTGTCGTCCGCCAAGTGAACAAGAATTACCAGAGTCCGTTAATGGAAGCTTATGTTGATGAAGTGAGAAAGCTAGAAGAGCACTTTGACGGTCTGCAGATGGAACATGTTCCAATAGCTCAGAACGACATTGCCGATGTCCCGTCAAAGTGCGCCGCACTGAAGTTACCTGTGGAACCAGGGATCTTTGTGCACAAGCTGACTCAACCATCCGTAACGCCATCAACTGGACAGAGCAAGAAGAGGAAGTTGATTTCTGGTGACTATTTTCCGGCAGAGCTCCCCGAAGCCGCCACCAAGAAGGTCCTCAAGATCAACACCAAAGATGTTGAGGAGCAGTCTGCTCCGGCAAGCCATGGGGTTTGTTCCGTTGAAGCAGACGCTCCCGGCAAGCTTTGCTCCGGCAAACTTGCCGGGGGACATCAAGCTCCGGCAGAGCCGCAGGTTCTTGCCGTAGAAGCGGATGTTCCCACAGCAGCAGATGTGCCTTTAGTCCTTGTTGTCGAGCCGCAAGCTCCAGCATGGGCACATCAGATTGTTCATTTCCTTCAGACAGGAGAACTTCCCAAAGAACAAGAAGAAGCGGAAAGAGTAGCCCGGCAGTCAAGTATGTACCAGTTTGTCGACAACACACTGTACAGAAGGAGACTCAACGGGGTGAAATTGAAGTGTATTCACCAGGAGGACGGACAGGAGCTGTTGGCAGAGATACATGGAGGCATATGTGGTCACCACATTGGCGCAAGAGCACTTGCCGGCAAAGCGTTTCGGCAAGGTTTCTTTTGGCCGACAGCCCTCCAGGATGCAACTGCACAAGTAACCAAGTGTGAAGCGTGCCAGTTCCATTCCAAGCAGATACACCAGCCAGCTCAAGCTCTTCAGACGATCCCTTTATCTTGGCCATTTTCAGTCTGGGGGCTCGACATCCTTGGCCCCTTTCCCCGAGCTGTCGGGAGCTTTGAGTACTTGTACATTGCAATCGACAAGTTCACAAAGTGGCCGGAAGTGGAACTAGTGAGGAAGGTGACAGCACAGTCAGCAGTCAAGTTCTTCAGGTCGATTGTTTGCCATTTCGGGATCCCTAACAGGATCATCACCGACAATGGCACGCAATTCACGAGCCGCACCTTCATGCAGTACGTCCAAGATCTTGGCGCCAAGGTCTGCTTCGCCTCTGTTGCTCATCCGAGAAGCAACGGTCAAGCAGAGAGGGCAAATGCTGAAGTGCTGCGCGAGCTCAAGACCAGAACTTTCGACAGGCTGCACAAGTGTGGAAAGAACTGGTTTGAGGAGCTGCCGGTGGTTCTTTAGTCGATCAGGACGACGCCAAATCGAGCCACTGGCCAGACACCTTTCGCTCTAGTCTATGGAGCAGAGGCAGTTCTCCCCACGGAACTTGTATACGGATCACCTCGAGTGCTCGCTTATGATGAGCTTGAGCAAGAGCAGCTGCGACAAGATGACGCGCTGCTCCTTGAGGAGGACCGTCTTCAGGCTGCTGTACGAGCTGCTCGGTACCAGCAAGCTTTGCGCCGCTACCATAGCCGCAAAGTTAAAGCCAGAAGTTTCAAGGAAGGCGACCTTGTTCTTCGGCGCGTTCAGTCCGCCAAGAAATCCAACAAGTTGACGCCGAAGTGGGAAGGCCCTTATCGGGTGAAACGAGTCACTAGGCCTGGCGCTGTCCGCCTTGAGACCGAAGATGGCATTCCGGTGAGCAACTCCTGGAACATTGAGCATCTTCATAAGTTTTACCCGTAGGGCGCGGTTGCCGGAACCTGTTCCGGCAACCACCTTTTGTACAAGTCTTGCCGATGTTGCATGTAATCCTTTGTATAAAGCCGGGCGCAGATCCCGTGCATAAGTAAAGCTCATGTGCTCCACACATCTTGTCAATTTCATGCATTATATTGTTCCTTACATGCGTTATCTGACACTTTGTGCAGCACCTACCCCCGGTAAGCAATAACAAGCCGAAAGGCTCCATATCTTTTTTTTCTCTTCTTTCTTTTTTTCAACAATGGAAAGGAAGGTTCCCTCGCACACAAGTTTGCCGGGAGGGAAAGGAGAAGATAATGGTGTGGACCAGGCATCGTTTAAGGAAGTTTCGCCTTGTCGGGAAGCAAACGACAGAAAAGCTAAGTTGCCAAAGTTTGAGCAATTAGTTTTAATTTTTTAAGTTATCTTCCTCGAACGACCGTGCTTTGTATGGAAAACCTGTGCGCGGAGGAACCAACTCGTAGCTAGTTGCACCCTTACTTTGTTTCGAGTCCGCTCAACAACTTAAGTGTGCTGCAGCTAGTCGCGACAAGGTTTCTTGTTGGAAGCGGCACCGCCAGCAGGCTGCTGACGTCCCGCACTCAGCGCTCGCGGCTCGGGTGCCTGCGCCGACAAGTTCCCTAAAAGCGTAGGGTAAAAACATAGAAAGGAAGGAATCTAGTAAAGGAAATAACATGTCGCGGCTCTAATAGATGTTCTCGTAACATGACCAGCAGCGACAAAGAGAAAGAGAAAACGGGCGGCCTAATCTATGCAATCGCCCTCAACCCTCTTGATCTCGCTCACCTTGTCCACAATGGGTGCGACAAGGGCCTTGAGCGCATCCAGATCAGCGTCCGGCGGCAAGGATTTGAGGACATTGGTGAGGTTGAGGCCTGGATTGCGGAAGGCCACCTTCATCAGCACCTTCTGGAGAGCCCCCGCGCAAATCCTGCGCAACTCGTAGGCCAGCTGCTTTGGGATCCTCCCCCGGAGTCGCTGGAGGGCCGTCACCACGCCTTTGAAGAACAGGCTGAGCTTGGCGCTGGGTTGGAGATGCTCGTCGGAGGGATACCCAAAATCCTCCATCCCCAGCTGTGCCAGCTCCCCGTCGATGGCTGCGGCAGCATCCACAAGACCTTTAGTCCAATGCTCCACTGTCTCGCTGAAGGCGTTGTGGGCGGCAGCAGCACTCGCCAGCAGCGCCTCGTCGACCTTGATCTTCTCCGACAAGGCCACCTCCCGCTCCCTGGCGCCGTCCAGCGTCTGAGTCAAAGTGGCCAACTTCAACTCGAGATCCGCATTGGAATCCTTGGCGGCGTTGAGCTCCTTGCTCCTCTCAGCGAGAAGGCCCTGCAGTTCACCATGAGCGGCAGCATCCTTCTCACGCTCACTTTTGAGCGCGGCAAGCTCCTCGCCACTCGCCCTGAGATCTGCTTCCAGCTGCCCCACCTTTGTTTCCAGCTCCTTCTTGGCGGCCTCGGCAGCTGCGGCAGCATCCTTTGCTTCCTTGAGCGCCCCGCCAATTGCTTGCTCCCGCGCGACAAGCTCCTCCTCGTGGCTGTCAAGGTTCACCTTGCGCTGCACCAACTCTCCTTCTTGCGCAAATAGATTCTCGGCGACAAGCCGTTGCTTCTCTTCAACTTCAGCCTTCTCGAGGAGGAAGGCTTTCCGCTCCTCGAGAAGTTGCTCCCGCTCCTCCGCCAGAGACCGGAGCGCCTCCTGCCTGAGACCCCAAAGCTCCTCTGCGCGCTTCTCAATATCTACCCCCGCCTTCGCGACAAGCGCCTCTCGGGACGCCAGTTTGGCTTGGCGGGCGCGGTAAAGAGACAGCAGCTTGAGCAGCAGCCGCTCCTCCTCAGGCTCGTCACTGCTGCTGCTTGGCGCGTCGACAAGCGCTAGCCCAGCGCAGGCGAGCACCTCTTCGTCGAAGATTTCTCCTTCGACCGGCGCCCTGGAGCTCGACGCCCAGGGGAGCTTGATGAAGACGCCATCGCCGGCCTTCAAGTAGGCACCGGGCTGGGGCTCTTCGGAGCCTGGCGCTGCGGCAACGGCAGAGGGATCAGCGGTCGGTGCAGCGCCTGACGCTCCTGCGGCCTCGGGGCCATCAGTGCGATCGCCAGATTCCTCGCCAGCTTCCGCGGTGGCAGCCTTGGAGGCCTCTTCGCCAGCGGGATCATCGGCGCCGGCCTCTTCTTCGGTGGCGGCGGCGTCGTCATTGTTGCCGCGTGCGTTCTCCTCACTGGCGGCCTCGGTTTCCATTGGCTCTGTGGCAGGTGGATCTGACGACCGAAGAAGGGAGAGAAGTCAAGCGAATATTCAAAAAGAAAATCAGAAGAAGAAGAACCCAAGGGAAGTTTTCAAGCAAAACGGGTACCTGTGCTGGGATCTGCAGTCGTGGTCTCCACCATCGGAGGATCACTGGCGCTGTCCCCCGCCGGAGAACTGCCCCTTGCCGGAGAATTCTCCCTTGCCGGAGAATTCTCCCTTGCCGGGGAACGCTCCCTTGCCGGGGAATTCTCCCTCGGCGGCATAGTCGAAGCAGATAGCGCTTCGGGAGCGGCCTACGGGCCCTCCTGGTGAGGCTGCTCTGCTCCTACACGAACCAATAGACAGATATCAGCAAAAGAAGAGCACCCACGCACGCCTGAAAGCAGGAAGTAAACTATGTACTTACGTGGTGGGCTGCGCTAGGGGCTGCTTTGAGAAATGATTGCCGGGTCCGACAAGGTGGTCTCGGACATGTCCTCTGCCGTCGTGGCGGGGTCGTCCTCGATGACAATCACCGGAGCCTTGGCTCTCTTTGCCGCTCTCTGGGCCAGAGTCCTGAAAAGGCATGAGTTCAGAGTACGGCAAATCAGATACAAGACAAAGACAACAAAGATCGAAGGATTATAAATACAACAAGGGGATCTTACTCTTCTTCTTTGTCGTCGGAGCTGAGCGCGGAGAGATCGAAGTCCGGCTCACCTCCGGTGCGGCGAGGCGGAGGAGTAGGCTCCCTTGCCCGCTTGGCAGGAGCAGGCGCGGTGGACCGGGAAGATCCCGCTCCGGTTGCCGCAGCGGCGTGAGGTGCTCCCGCGGCAACAGTGCTTGCCGCGGTCGAGCGCGTCGTGCGCTGCGACGGCTGTTGACTCGTCTGCCGCCCTGCCACGTCCCCGGCCCTGCGGAGACGCCTTCTTGGTGGGGCTGGGGGCTCCGCATGCAGTGAGCTGGCTGAAGGTGGGGAGGAGAAAGAGCCGATCTGCAACGGGTCGCCCGCGCCCTCGGCGGGCTTGCTCGGCTCATCTTCAGGCCCGGCAAGCCCTTCCTCGCTGGCAAACTCCTCGCGCTCGGCAAGACTTGCCGCCTCCACTGCCTCAGCCTCCTCCAAGGTGAATCCAAACTCACCCGCGGCAGCAGCTGCCGCCGCCTCTTCCAGCCTGGTGGCGATGCGCTGCATCTCCGCATCGGTGGTGTCACGGGTGAGGCTCTTCTGTTCGTCAGTGCGGACCGGCACTTCGACCAAGCCGTCAAAGAAATCTCGCACGACATCGTCGGCGGGCTCTTGCCAGGTCGGGACGATTCCGCGTGAGTCGCACAACGGCATCATCGCGCGGATGCGGTCGAGTGAAGAATTGTTGCACAGCGGAACGACACTCCGCGGCAACATAAATGGGTGCTGAGGGTCGCGCTTGAACAGCTCCAGAAGCATTGCGTCCAATTCCTAGACCGTGAAGTTGAAATTGAGGCCCGGGCGCAGCCTCATGATATCCGCCGAGTTTTGGAACTCCCAGGCTGGTCTCCTCCTCTCCTGCAGGGGGGCGATGCGGCAGCGAAGAAAGTCTGCGCCAACTGCGCCTACAGTGAGCCCGGCAAGCCTGAGGCGAAGGATCCGGGTGACGGCAATCTTTAGCCTGTCGTCCTCCGGGGCCACATTGCTCCAATCATTGCCGCGCACTACTGGGGCTTGGCGCAAGGCAGTGAAAGGCTGCGGGTTCTCCTCGACGATCCAACACCACTCTGCCCTCCACTCTTCCCATTTGCTGCGGAGCTCTCCCTCCAGATAGGCGTCCTTCTTGCCAGTTCTCAAGATCCAAGCGATTCCTCTGGCAAGGGGCTCTCCTCTCTTGACCCGGGGCATGAAGAAGGGGCTCTCCTCTCTTGACCCTCCACATTTGGGTGGACTCCGACAAAGTTTTCGCACAGATGTGCGAAAACTGCCATGGTCAAAACGGCATTGGGGGTGAAGTCAAGGAGGCGGAACCCGTAGGTGTTCATGATGTCACAGAAGAATTCAGAAAAGGGCGGGCAGAGCCCACAGTAGAAGAACAGCGCGAAGAAGGGGTACCCGTTCGGAGCTAATCTCGAAGCGGTGGCCGGGAGTACCTTCGTGCGCGGATGCGCTCGCGTCTCCATCGACTAGAAGAGGTAGTAGTACTCCCTCATCTCTTTTGCGTCAAGTTGAGGGGGGAAGACGGCCTGCTCCTTCCGCAGCGCCGCGAGCCACAGCGCCACGACCGATTTCACGCCCTTCCCCTTGTCGGCTTTCGGAGCCATGGCGGAGGTGGCGAGGGAGATCGACGGCGTCGGTGGCATCGGTGGCAATGAGGGGCGGAGCGCTGCTCTCTTTCGGCTTTGAGAAGAAGGAGGGGAGTGGCGGAGATTTACGAGAATGGAGTAGCAACCGGCAAAGTGGGTGAACTGCCCCTGTTTCCCCTGCTTATAAAGAGGGAGGGGGCGGACGTTTCGCCCTTCCGAATAAAGAAACCACCCACGATCTCTCCCACGATGCCGCATTCAACGTGTGTTGTTCGAAGAGGGTGCGGTGGATACGGAGCAAGATTCGGCATAACCCAGGACGCGTGTGCCCGTGCCCTGTTTTGGGCCTGGCCCAACAACGCTCGGCATCGTGTGTGGCCCAGGCTCGGGGGCTCCTGTCGGTGTACTAGAGTAGGGGTACCCTAGTATCCCGAACTTGTGCATAGGCAGTTGCAGCACCCCGCGGCAAGGCTTGCCGGGTGACCGCCAAGGTCCTCCGTGGTTCCTTTGGAGCCATTCAAGAACAAAGTATTTAAGCTCAAGAGACAAGGCCCCGGCAAGAGGAGCTTGCCGGGAAGGCCAACCAAGGCATTTCAAGGAACTTGCCGCGACGCGCCGCGCGTCCTGGCAAGGCCCGGTGAGCGACAAGCTTCCGGACCCGACAAGACAACGGCCGCGGCAAGGCGCTTGCTGCGGCAGGCTACCACTCTGTACCCACGCTCCAGCACATCCACCAACGTGTCGCCCTGGGGGCCTTTCCAGGCGCGCGTGGCGAGAGGCTGTGCAGCCAGCAGTGCGCGGTGGCATGCGAAGCTGACAAGACTGCCATCATGGCGAGCGGTGGCGCCCCCGACGGTCCCTTTTTACACTGTTTGGGCGACGCAGACGGGCATTCAATGCCTTTGTCCCATGCCATTAGGGTTAGGTAGGATGCACTGTGCAGGTGGTTGTACCAACCGCAACCCCTTTTCCACTTTTACCCTTCTCTGCGTTGCCACCTGTCGGTGACCCCTTGAGCATATAAAAGGAGGCCCATGCGTAACGTAAGGGGGGTTCACTTTGGTGGGGAACCAGAGAACACTCACGCTCGGCCTCGTGTGTACTGTAGCACTCAACGCACTCGAGCAAGAACACAATACAATCAGACAAGCAGCAGTAGGAGTATTATCTCTCCGGAGAGCTCCGAAGCTGGGTAAACTGCTCGTGTGCCTCGCCTCAATCTGCTCTTCATGCGACCTCCGCCCCCCGCCGAACCGAAAGGGGCTCGGTCCGCCGGCCCCATAGGTATTCGTGGATCTGTTTCCCCGACAATCGTCATCATTAATAAATGCATCATCATCGTCTATATATTCTTCGGGGTCAATAAATGCATCATCCTCATCACTATCAGTAATGATGTGCTCATCATCATCATCATCAATAAATTCATCAACATCTGGAAGGCCTCCTGCATGTAATCGGTCAAGCATTGACAGGTCATCCGCAGCAGTAACCTCTTCTTGTTCCGTCTCTTCTTGTTCCTGCTCAGGCTCGGATTCACTGCCGTTGTCTACTTGAATGTTATGAGGTGAGCGGTTCTTGAAACGTTTTTTGGAAAGACGTGTTTCTTGGAACAATTCTCCTTCATATGTGTCTGTATTAACGTGAGGTTCGTAATCCTCTTCATTGGGGGGAGGTGGTCTAACACATGGCGGCACTTCATAAACGACATCCCAACCTTCGAGATTTGGATCACTTTGGCAGGCCCATGGTAGATAGAAAACTTGGGTTGCGTGTTGAGCCGTAATATAGACATCGGGAACATCCAAATGGGTACTTTGTTTGATTTCGACTAGCCCTAGATGTTCATGGGTCCTTCTACTCTCTTTCGGCTGGAACCAATGACAT
The DNA here is from genome assembly GCF_018294505.1 of Triticum aestivum. NCBI lineage: Eukaryota > Viridiplantae > Streptophyta > Magnoliopsida > Poales > Poaceae > Triticum > Triticum aestivum. Next base: position 290,490,653 of record NC_057813.1, on the reverse strand, counting down.
TTGAAGACTACGACGTTCGGTGGGTTTGCACCATAGAATAGAAGTCCATAAATTGCTTCAACTCTTCCATAATACTCGGTATCTCCTTCGCCGATAGTGGAGACACAACAATTTGTAGACTTTCGGTCGGCCATAGATAGCTCTTTGCCATAGGTACGAAAGTGATACCCGTTGATGTCATATTTGTCAAATGAATGGACCTTATAGTCAAAACCATTAGCGACTTGTCTCAATTCGGCGTCCATAGACTCTGAACTAGCCTACAAGTTTAATATGAAAGGGTTGTGGCATTAGCCAGAAATTAGAAGAAGAAATGAAATGGTCTAATGGAAATTACCGTTTGTTTGAACCAAGAGATGAAACCAGGATAGCCGCCTCCATGCATTGCCAGAAGCTCATACTCTTCGACAGAATCCTTTTGGATAACCGCTCCATACGAGAATTTGGCGACGTATCGACTGTATCAAATATCCAGGAATAAGAGCAGTTCAAATGAAGTAGAGGTTGCAAAACAATGTACCGAGAACTTACTTGATGTATGGCCGCACTTCTGTTAGATTGTTCAAGATATACAACGTAATGGTCCGCCTTTCGTCGTTGTCCAACAACAAGGGAGTATAAGCACCGGCTGGTGCAAGCTTCCCTTTGAATAGGCTGAGGTTGGATCCACCCTTTTTAGGGTCGCCAACATTGTACCGAGGCTTCGGATTATGCAAATGACGATTTTTCGCTTTGTAGTGTGCTGTCACAAAGTCTGCCGCCTCCTCAGTAATGAATGCCTCGGCCATCGATGCTTCAATTCGACGTTTATTTTTACATTTTGCTCGAAGCGTCTTCTGCATCCTCTCAGTTGCGTAGCACCAACGATTCTGCACGGCCCCCCCAATCGTGCCTCGGTCGGGAGATGCAAAATCAAATGCTGCATTGGATTAAAGAAGCCAGGTGGAAAGATCTTCTCCAACTTGCAGATCAACTCCGGTGCCAACTCTTCCATTTCTTCTAGCAAGCCAGGCGATAATTCTTTCGCACATAGAACATGGAAGAAATAGCTCAGCTCTGCCAGTACTAGCCATTCATCCTCAGGGATAAAGCCACGCAACATCACCGGCATTGCCCGCTCAAGCCATATGTGCCAATCATGACTCTTGAGACCAAATATTTTCAATTTTTCAAGGCTCGCTGCCCTCTTTAGATTCGATGCATACCCATCGGGGAACATCAACTCCTTTTTCACCCACAGGAGTATTTTCCTTATAACCGGCCTTCCAAGATTGAACCATGACTTTGGCTTCGCCCAGTTATTCTTTCCTTTTGGTTGTTTCATGTTTTGTAGCGGTCTATCACATAGAGCCTCCTGATCGACTCTAGCCTTAGGATTATCCTTCGTTTTCCCCTCTATGCCGAACAATGTACCAAAGAGGGCCTCGCCGACATTCTTTTCAGTGTGCATCACGTTGATGTTGTGTGGGCAAAGGAGGTCTTTGAAGTACGGCAGATCCCACAAGCATGTCTTGTGGGTCCAGGCGTGTTCCGTATTATACCCCTTGAAATACCCTGGACGCTCTGGATCCGGCTCGAGAGTGTTTAACTGATCCAGGGTCTGTTGGCCTGTCAATGCAGGTGGTGCAGAGTTTTTGACATCTCTACCTTTGATGAAGTTCTTCTTGTCTTTTATGAACTTATAGTGAGGATCCAGGAACTGTCTATGCATGTCGAAGCAAGAATACTTGCCACCCGCCTGCAGCTGACGAAACTCAAGAGCTGCCTTGCATGTGGGGCACGGGAACCTTCCATGCACACACCAGCCAACGAATAGCGCATACACCGGCAAGTCATGCATCGAGTACATGTACCACACACGCATTAGGAAGTTTTTTTTGTAGCGGCGTCGTATGTCTTGATCCCATTATCCCAAGCTTCTTGCAGTTCATCCTTAAGCGGCTGCATGTACACATTCATATTCTTCCCCGGATAGTTGGGCCCCGAAATTATCAACATCAGGAAAATGTTCTTTCTTTGCATAATCTGTCCGGGGGGGAGATTGAGTGGAATGAAAAATACAGGCCAACAACTGTATTGGGCTGCCATCATACCAAACACATTGAACCCATCCGTGCTGACGGCTACTCGAGGATTCCTTGGATCTGCCGCTTTTTCATCATGCAATGCATCGAAGTGTTTCCATGCAACACCATCCGATGTGTGTACCATCATCAGATTCCCATCTGCATCCCGTTCGGTTCTTTTTCCCAATTTGTGCCATGTCATCTGTCTGGCCGTCTCTTCGACCATGAATAGACATTGAAGTCTTGGTATGATTGGCATATACCGAAGAACGTTAATGGGGATTTTGGTCTGACTCTTCTCACCCATACCGTTGTCTACCTCAACATACCTGGAAGACTTGCAAATGGGACAATAGTTCAAGTACGCATACTGGAGCCTAAATAAGGCACATCCATTCTCACAGGCATCTATCTTCTCATAGGGCATCTTAAGTACACGGAGGATTTTGTCCGACTAGTACAGGTTTGCAGGCATTATATGGCCTTTGGGTAGAAAGCATCCAAATAGTGTCACTATCGCGTCATAGCATTCTCTGCCCAAGTTGAATTGAGCCTTCAGAGCCATTACTTGTGCGATGGCATCCAGCTGACAAAGCTTGGTGTGCTCATGGAGAGGACGCTTCGAAGACTCCAACATATCATTGAAGGCCTTTGCAGATTCCTCCATCTCATCATCCAAATCCCGAGCATCATCAAAGTCTTGCACCATGTCTTCCATCCCGGTACCATGCTCGTCGGTGCGACGACGGCCCTCCTCAGCTCTGGAACATTGGGCAGACTCACCATGAAATGTCCACATCGTATAACCGGGCGTAAAACCCCACTTCTGCAGGTGTTTGATCATTTCAAACTCTGACATCTTACGATAGTTGTCACACTCGAAACAGGGGCACCAGGTTGTTTTCTATCCATTTGCAAATGCGGCTCTGATAAAACCCTTGGTTTTTGTCATCCATTCAGGGGTCATGTCTTTCTGACTAGGGTTACCGGTGTACATCCACGCACGATCACTCATCTTGCCTAGCTACTGGACACACAAGAAATACATACATAACTCAGCAAACCATATTCATCAGTTAATAGAGTTTCTCAGTTTTATTACGTCCATGCAACCTAGACGCTAATAGTTAAAGATAGGTCCTAATCCCACCCGAGTATGTGTAGATTGGGTTCGTTTTCCCATGCTCTGCTCCGGATCCGACACAAAATTTTGGCAGCACCTCCCCGCTGTTCTCCTAATACACGTCTCGGCAACAAGCAGAGAGGACGTGTACCCGGAGAACAACAGAGAGGCACTGACGAAATTTTGCATCGGATCCAGAGCAGAGCATATGGGAAAACGAACCCAATCTACACATACTTGGGCTATCCATGGATAACGTTGGACAATTCGAAAGAATTACGGTTATAAATATGCAAATGAATGCATATTTATAGATGTAACCCTTTCGAACGGGAGACGCATAGTGGTCACACATACTGATGATTGAATACACCTATAGCTAGCAAGTTTCATCGGCATGAAGACTGGAACAGAGCAAATGAAGGGGGATAGGAGGAGATGTCATTTGTTCTCACCCACGAACGCAGGGGCGGAGCTCTCGAATGCACGGGAAGGTCGTTGAACACCAGACCCTCACAGCGATGAAACAACTGCACATTTAAATCCACCCGATCAACGCAAATATATATGATGTTTTTCATAACAAAATTGGAAAATATATGACCTAACTCATAATTCACAAATAAATAGGGAGTGTCTATTTAGTACTTGATTGTTTTCCAATTCGGTATCATTCACATTTCCTGAGAAATAAATAGAGGACACTTGTATGTCCAAAAAAAACCACACCGGCGACTGTATGCTTTCTATTTCTAAAAAATGGGTCGGGCTAGACTGTCACCCGGTTTCAACTAAACCTAAACCACAAATACCATGGACCATGGCGAACAACTTCCCATTAGCTTGCGGCCCACCAAACAGCCAAACATTGAGGCAAATCCCAGGAAGATCACCAGGTCAGAAACACTTCTACTTACTATATAGTAATAAAATCTTTTGATCACATACAGAATAGGCATACGAGTTACGAGAGACTCGACGCGCCGATTATCTTAGTTGGGGCAGTCAGTCGTATCGTATGTATGATCAAGCATGCATGCCGAGGCATGTGATCAAACAAAAACAAAAACATTTCCCAATGCAGTGCAGAACCTTGTAACTAGTGCAGGGATCATGTCTCTAGCTACCAGTTTCAGAAAACAGCAGACTGAATGTTATCTTATCACCTAGTACCTACTAAAATTAAGGAAGGAAGTAACAACTAATTAATGGAGGTGTGATGTGTGTTGCTATAAATAAATCACCTATATATTAAATGAACCAATTCATTCAGTTTATATATACAAGGTTCCTAATGCACGTACTACTTACTTATGAGGATTTCATCCCTGATTTTGGATCATGTGACTGCCGGCCTATACAACCCACAACTGTTTGCATCCATGAATCCTGCAACTGGCCTGGAACTTGGTGTCCGGGATTTCAGAGATGCTGGAAAATTCGCACTAAAAAACCTGAAATCCAGGCCAAAGCCTCGCTAAATCCCCTAAAATAAACTGCCCCCTGAACGGATGGACAGAGAAAAGCACCTCACATCCGGATCCAAACCAAGTCCATCACGGAAACGTAGAACTGGTGCGGCATTCATAGTCCTCGCAGCACAGCACCGACAGGAAACCAGATCCCCGTCGCACTCGAAAACAGCATGGGGCGGAGCACGCGATGGCACTCGGAACTTGCTCACGGATTCCAAAAGAAGTACATATGACCCCCTGAGGTTTCACAAACCGGCCACTCCACCCCATGAAGTCCAAAACCAGTTACTTAACCCCCTAACCTTTTCAATACCATTTAAACGACCCCCTAAGCATGATTAGAGTGGTTTTAGCAGGTTGTTTTGCCTGCATGCCATGGGAAGCTGTTAGGTTGGCTAGGTGGATGGCTTGAAGGGAACTGGCGCTGGAGATTTCCCCCTGTGTCGCGCAACCGCTGCTGCCTCGTTTGTCAACCATACTCAAGTTCAGCTGGTGGTGCCCAGGACCACAACTGCCATGGCTCGCCCGAGCAGCTAAAGCTTGTTGGAATTTCAGTTCAACGCCCAGGGTCACTGCTGTCATGACACTTCGGAGAAACTCAAGATCGTTGCAAAGTTTAGACTGAATGTATTTTGTTTCCAGACTAGGCCTCCTGCTATGCATATGGAAGATTTACAGAGACAAATGCAGCTTCATTTTGGTTATTTTTTTATCTGATGGTATACTGTTTTGATTCAGTCCACACCACCGGAGCACAAGGTAATCAGGCTTGGATGAGAGCCGCAAGATTAAATTGCATTGAAAAACTGATTCGTGATGCACTTTAAATCATTCTTTAATTTTATATTTCTTTGCAGAAAGTTAAATTGTCATTTCTGAGTAATCGATAATCAGTGGTGTTTTTGTTCAAGTATGATTAAGTCAAAATGTTTGTTCGGATGCAAGTATACTCGGGATCAAATTGTCCAGAAACATTTTCCCCATGCTATCTAGTAGAGAATCCATAGTAAAAATTTACAATCAACATTTGGGAACTAGAACGCCAGCACAAACTACAGAGCAAATCCTTATCTTCTGAAAGTAGAAGCAACTCATCCATCTCAGAAATACTCCCTGCTGATCTCCGTCTTCAGAAGACCAAAACAGCGCCCCTAATGTTGGAATCTATCGGAGCCCCAACATGGCGCGCCAATCGACCAACCTGTTAGCGCCCCTAACACAACCGAACCAAATCGAACCGCGCGCCGTGCTCCAGGGTTGCTCATGGATTTCAACCGGCCGAAACACGCACAAATTGAGGAAACGTACCAGGGCACCGTGGCAGGGAGGGCCGCGGGAAGGGGGCGGCGCCATGGCCTGGCTTGGTGGATGGGAGGGCTGCGGGAAGGGGGCACGCCGCGGTGGCCGGGAGGGCCGCGGTGGCCGGGGGCGGCGCCGCGCCTGGAACGGTGGAGGGACGGGCGCAGGGGCGGGATGTGGTGGCGGGGAGGGGCGGGGAGGGCTGCGGTGGCGGGGAGGGGCGGGCCGGCGGCGGTGCTGGGCGGTGGCGGGCCGGCGGCGGTGCTGCACGTCGTCCGACGGCTGGGGCGCGCAGCTGCGGTGGTGGGTGTTTTTTAGGCAAGGTGGTGGGGTGGGTGAGGTGGGTAGAGAGAGAGGGGTGGGGCCGGGCTGGGAGAGAGAGAGAGAGGGGTGGGGCCGGGCTGGGAGAGAGGGGAGGAGAATTTTTTTTAGAAGAAGAGGCCTCTTTGCCATCAGCCAGCGGATGGCAAAGGCCCATATCTTTGCCATTAGCCAGCGGCTGGCAGATGGCAAAGAGGTGGGGCTACTGGCCGTTACAGCGCCGTTATCCATTGGGCCCCCACCCACTTCTTTGCCATCTGTCAACAAACGGAAAAGATTCTTTGCCATCTGCTGGCAGATGGCAAAGAGGTGGGTTGATAGGCCGCTACAGCACTGGACCCCTACCCACCTCTTTGCCATCTGCTGGCAGATGGCAAAGATTATTTGCCATCCACTAGCAGATGGCAAAGAATTGGCTGATGGCAACCATGTTCTTTGCCGTCTGTCAGTTCTTTGCCATCTGTTTTTTATAAGCAGATGGTAAAGACGTTCTTTGCCATCAGCTGGCAGATGGCAAAGAGCTGGCTGATGGCAAATTCCCAGTTTCCAGTAGTGAGGGTTTCGTCGTTGGAGCAGCTCCAGTGAGTTGTACGACGGCGAGACTGAAACAAGACAAGAGAGACAACATTAACCTGAGTGGAAATCTAATAGCATCTCCAATAGATGACGTAAAATACATAACCACGAAGTGTTAGATGTAAAATACATCAGCCGCTCATCTATGAACTTAACTGCCAAAACTGAATTTAACTGTCGAAATTGAATTTAACTGTTGAAACTAAATTTTGCTGTCGAAACTGAATTTTACTGTCGAAACCAAACGCACTAGTAGCAGAAAAGCAGTAGTAGTAGCAACGCCCGGAGCAGCAGCACGTGCGAGAGTCGGGGCAGCTGGTCGTGTAGCAGCATCTCGGGTAGCAGCTGCAGGGGCTCGAGCAAGAGCAATATCTGCTGCTCGTGCAGCAACAATGCATGCAAGAGTAGAGCAGGAACGCAAGAAAGAGCAAGAGCGAGAGCAACAATGCAAGCAAGAGCGAGAGCAGCAACGCAAGCAAGAGCAAGAGCGAGAGCAGCAGCGCGAGCAAGAGCAAGAGCAAGAGCAAACCAGGCAGGGGATTGAGAGCAAGAGTAGAGTAGCAGTGCGAGCGAGAGCCAAAGCAGCAGCAGCTCCTACCGATGTGGACTCGCCGCCGAGGGATCGACGCCATGGAGGATGTGGCCGGCGACGCCGCCGTGGATGGAGCCGTGCCATGTTGGCTCAGGACCGACCATCGATAACACCGTGAGATTGAATCAAGAAGAAAATGCGGTGATTAGTGTAGAACCTCTTTCGTGGCGCATATTAGGCCTCAGCTTCATCTGAGGAATCAGTGATGATGTTGCTCTTCCAGTGGTGCAGGTGAAGACGGTGGTGTGGGAATGGAGGTGGAGAGAAAGATGAGGGGAACATCGGGGCAACTCCTTGGGGGTGGAGGACGGGGTGGCTGAACCGATGCGGTGGATGAGGGACGTCGAGGTGTTGCTATGGATGACATCGTCGGGGAAGAGGCTCCCGCTGGGTGGTGAACGGAGGGTGTGGGGCTTCACGGGTTTTTGTGGCCTCGGTGTATGAATGGGTGGGCGGATGGGAAGGGAGGGAGAACCATGGCTTAGGGACGCGCTTGTCCAAAATGTGGGGTCAGTTATGAAAGTACCCCCACCGATTTGAGCTAGGCGGTTCTTTTGTTTCAGGGGTATCATGGGCATTTCACATGTCAGGATTTCGCAGGAGGTGGGAGTTTTTGCGCACGGTGTAATTTTGGGATAGCAATGTGATGGTTTAGATGGAGGGAGTTTTTGGAGCACAACGAGACAAAGACATGTCTTAAATATTTTGGGGTAACAAGACGTAGGTTGAAATTTCCGCACAAGCCTAATGTGTACTGTACCAAATCAATTCGCACTTCCCTCGATGCAAAAACAAAAAGAAATCAATTCGCACCACGCAAGAGAGTCTAGTCCCGTGTACTGTACCAAATCAATTCGCACTACAAATGCAGTTCAAAACTTTGAATTCATGTTATGTTCAATTAATATATTTCGCTATGTGTATAATAAATGCAACCTACTACTCAAATGAATGTTTTAGTGCATTCCAAACGTATATACTATCGCTTCAATATGAACTAAATTTTAATTCGTTTTTCTATTTGAATAAGATCTACAATCATGATTGTTGTCAAGTTAAACCATTTGAATTCGTTACTCTAGTTTAATAAGATCTACAATCATCATTATTGTCAAGTTAAACCATCATTTGTATATTATCTTCACAGCACACCACATGATTACTGTCAAGTTAGATATGAACTATGTGTACTATATGAACTTGAACTCCATTTTTTGAATCCACTTTATGCTGATTTCAAATCACAGTACATTTCAAGCTCTATCTAGATCTTCATAATCTAAACCATGTCTCATACGTATAATGTGTTTATCACATAATGTATGGTGCCCCGCCCCCCATGCCTACGTATTTAGCTTGAGTTACAAACGCCACACATCATCACAAATTCAAATAAAATGTGAGATTTTTCAATATATAGCATGGTTTAGATTGTTTGACATTTTAGTTGTGAGCTACAAACACCACACATTATCTCAAATTCTAATAAAATGTGAGATTGTTCGATATATAGTATGGTTTAGATTGTTCGATATTTAGCTGTGAGTTGCAAACCCCACGCATTATCACATTATAGTATAACATGTCCAAAACCACACCACACGTATCACGGCTATATTCATGCACACATAGGTTTATAACACTATGATCTCTTATTCAAATATATGAATTCACTTTGATATCAAATTATGATCTTTGTTAGTCTGTTACACCCACACAATCCTCTAACCTTTGTAGCTGGCACTAACTTTCTCTCGTGCATGCACACGCCCTCCTCGCCCTTCTCCTCCCTCAACATTCTGTCCATCGTGCATAGACATTTTTTCTTTAGGTCGTTCTCCCACGGTCTCCACAACTCCTTTCCGACACACACCGATCGATAAACCTCTCTAGCGATGTCTGCCTACCACATACACACGCACCATCCATCTGCTCCTTTCTGTGTCCATGCCTCGTGTCTCTCATACGGTCCCACACACGTGTAAACTCTCGCCCACCTTTTTATTGATCTCACAATCACACACTCCTCCCCCTATCTAGCTAGTAGGCCTCTCGAACCACCTCCTAGCTCCATTCTCTCTATCTATCCATCTCGCTGGCTCTTATTTGCCTCTAACAAATGGATGTACACCAATCGATCTCCCGCTATACATATAGCTAGCTAGGTCATTATAACTCGTTTTCCCCACACACCAATCGATCTACCTCATTAGTTATGTGTCTCCCTTCCTCCGACACACAACAATTGATCTACCGATCTAGTTAGGTCTATTTACCAAACACATGGTCTCCCTTCTTCATCCATTGATGCCTCCTGGCACATCTATCACGCACACGCACACACAAAAACACATCCCAACTCATTGATAATATTGTAGTTCTACCCTCAGTTTGTCTAGTAGGCCTATCCCACCATCTTCGAGAACCAACTCCACCACCCATACAACACTCTACCCCTCTCCCTCTCTCTATCCTCTCTCTCTCTCTCTCTCTCTGTCCCAACCTATTTCCCGTCCTTCACTTATGCATGTATGCCGACCGATCTCCCTCAGGAAATAGATGGGTCGCTCCTTCTCAACACATATACGAGTCGATCTACCTCTCTAGTTAGGTCTCTGCATGCCCCCCTCACACACACACACCAATACATCGAGCGCTCTAGTCATGTCTCCCTACCACACACAAACTTGCCCCATGCTCTCTCACATTTCGGTAGGTCAGTCGCCCTATATCTTTGACTTGCACACACACAATTTTGATGGCTCTCTTCATCAATCCCACACCCACCCACTTGATCCTATCTTCGACTCTATCGATATCTATGGCCCCTCCCTCTCTTCTCGTGGATCGCCCCCTCTATATATGATATAGAGAGGCCTCTATTTTACACACATTGCATGTGTCAAATTTTTGTTTGAGATATCATTGACACATATTCCCACAAATACATTCACGAAATCGCCCCCAACAAACACTCACGAACACACATGCCATCTGTCTAGGTTTGTATCTCTCTCACACAAACCCACGTAGGTGGGGGGCGTGCACGAAGAGAAGAGGTGCACACACGGCGCACGTACTCCTATCTCTTTCCCAACCACACCCGCGCGGGACACGGTGGAGCTCATTTCTGTATGAAAAGGCAGCCCACGTGGTAATTTGACACGTGTACTGGTTGTCCACTTGATGGAGAATCGTGTACCATGGGTGAAACAAATTGCGACTTGACGTGTTATATTAAAAAAGAGGCAATGGGGCCTACCTTAGAGACAATGCTCTATACACAGGAGATGCTTTGTACGTATTACTTTTGATGTGTCCCATCAACTCGTAGAACGAGGAGAAGCTTGCTTAGTACGCCGTCTCCCCCGCCCACGGGCGCGGTGGCTCGCAGAGTCGCAGGACGAGGAGAAGCTTGGTTACTACGCCTACGCCTGCACCCTCGCCCATGTGCGTGGTGGCTCGCAGGACGAGGAGAAAATTTTACTACTCCCTCTGTTACTCCTTGTCCCTACCTTGGTTAGAGAAATTATCATATTGTTTGAAGTATATGTCTTTTAGTAGATTTCAGTATGAACTAGTAGTACATACTCCATTGAAGTATATAGACGTATTTTAGAGTGTAGATTCACTCATTTTGCTCCGTATGTAGTCCATATTGAAATGGACGTACTAGTACGCACTCTCCCTCGCCCCTCAATCCTCGCTCGACCCTCACCCATGTGGTGGACCTGCAGCAATTCACTCGATATCAGATAGCCAGAACAATAAACAGTAGTACCATTATTGCTTGACTTCCCGAAGAGGCGAAGAGCAAAGCGCAAGGTTAATATTTTTGAGATGCCAAGTGCAAGGTTTATAGGAGAACGAGTAATACCAGTACTAGTAGTACATACCAGTGATACGTACTATATGACGAAGCAGGCAACAAGATGTATGTTTTGTGTGATAGACTATTCTTATAGGACGTGCTAGACCTACTGGACCTCATTGTTGCAATGGGAGTACTATCATAGATGGCATGATTCAGAGTGGTGGGCATCGGTAATAATTCAGAGCTTCTTAGTCTTAAACCCCATGAAGAAGTCCCATCGAAAGTAATAGCCATCCTCCACACATGCTCCTATGTAAAATGAGTAAATGAGACAAAAAGAGATAGAGACAAAGTAAAAAAAATCACCAGCCTTAGAGCGAGCCCTATTGTATTAGTGAATGATATTTCTATGTCGTGATTGACATGGCTATTTTATTAACCATGCTGCGAAGGTAGAAGCGGATTTTTATTTATTTGCGGAGGTAGCAGCGGATGGATATTAGACGAGAAGTGAAATGATGGGTGCTTCCTCGGTCAAACATAGAGAAAGGTGGGCATCGTGATTTGATGGCTTATTAGTCACTATTACTGCCCATACTCTTTGCCCATATAATAACTGCGTGGTAGAGTAGTGGGCTATACTTTTAATAACCATGCTCGAAGAGAAGAGGTGCACTCACCCACACACGTAGTACTAGTATCACCCTTTGCGTCTTTTGCATCTTCCCCAACCACACACGTGATACGGTGGAGCTCATTTCTGTACAATGATGCAGCCCACGTGATAATTTGACGCGTCTAGTAGTAGTTACTCACTTATAAATAATGGAGGGTGGGGAACCACGCATGAACAGTGCCGCATCATTTATAAATAAAGTTTTTTCTTCAGTGGCATGTACGCAATATAAATAGGTTCACATGGAGAGACAAAGAAACTGCTCCACTATATACATAGCCAGGACGAGCCTACACGGTTGCTTGTTGGGGTTGCTCTCCTCACACTCTCTTGCACAAAATGACTATGGCCACATCTCTAACATCCAGGAGGATGACGTCCGCCGGGGGAAGGGGTGCTTTGTGTAGATGCGGTCGCCGTCGCCGATGGTGAAAACCCACTATCGGCACATCCCGATCAGGGGTCCCCGCCGTTCTCTGTCACAAAGTCGGTGCGGTTGCCTTCATCCCTTGCTCACTGCCGCAACTTGGGAAGTTGCCGCCTCCCGCCGTCCTCCTCTAGGTTGAGCTACATCCCGACATCCCTCAGGTACAACTTCCTTTATGGTCGGCTTGCCGCACTTCCCCACCTGCCTATATCGCTGCAGGTGGATATTTCTGCACTTCTTTGCCCCGCACGTACCTCTACTGACTTCTACTGTATTTGTGATGAGTTTATGTCTCATCAACTAGTCCCAGTAATCTTATTCTAATCACACTTCTTCAATTTCTTTGCCACAGGGATGCTCATCTCGATTTTAGTGAAACTACACAAAATGATTCAATGGTCAAAGGGTTGCAAACTTCATTTCTTCAGAAGGTTCAACGTCACCAGCAAATTGAAGGCTGATTAGGGTTTAGGGTTCAAGGGCTAGGGAATGCATGGATCATTTTTCTTTAGTTGTCTCTGTTCCAAAATAAGTGTCAAATTTAGTATCAGTACAACTTTGTACTAAAGTTTGCATAAAGTTGAGACACTTATTTTGGAACGGAGGGAGTACATATTGGCTATGATCTGTCAATCATTGAGATGCAATAGAATGCATGTTAGCCTCCTTTGTATTTGATGAAATGTTGCAACGGGGCAACCTTGGACGCAAGATACATGAAACAGAAGCTGGAATCTTCATAGCATTGTACAAATTTATCTTGCTGAGAAATTACAGTATGTACTATACTACTATGTAAAGAGATAGGTGGCGCACGGTGTCCACAAAATATGGTGATAGTGTGAGGTGGGCCATGTAATCACTGAGCTTGCGTGTTTTCACTACTTTTGCACTCCTCTGTTGTAAGAATGGAGAAAAATGTAATCTACCTCCTTTCTCCGAAATGTGGGACATCCAGTAGTCGTACCACCTCAGTAATAATGAATAATGGGTCGTCAAATCACATAGACCCAGTAGTAAGTTGGACGGACGAAGCAACCATCACTCTTGAATCTGCTTCTCCTTTCAATGCAGGCGCTAGTGAGAGGTCGCGTCCACTCTGCCCGGGCATGAATGTGGCAACGATTCTCTGGAGTAGCGCTGACCATTTCAGGCGGGAAGCGTGTGTGGGCGATGGAGGGGCTTTGGGTGGGCCAGGTTGGTCAGGAGCGAGCATGGCAGCTGTCCTGACAGGATGCCCGGAAACAAATGGTCTGCACACGCGGGCGATGGAGAGGCTTTGGGTGGGCTAGGCTGGTCAGGAGCTGGCATGGCAGCTGTCTCGACCGGATGCCCGGAAACGAGAGGATGCACCGACTCTCGTGACTAAATCATACACTACCCACCATCTCTCTATAGGAGTAGGTCGATCTGTCTCTCTCTCTAACACACACACATTCTTAAAACACACACACACACAAACATGTTCATAGAATAGGAATATCGTGCGAGTGGGAAGCCACAGGAAGTGAGATAAATGGAGTACGTATAAGAAGAGAAGAGGTGACGAATATTCCATCAAACCTGGACTAAGGAGTAGTAATCCCTCCGTCTAGGTGTTACGTCATCTTAAAAAAATCACATATTCCAAAAATGTTTAGGCATCGTCCATTAACTTCGCATCTCAATCCCCTCCGAGCCTCATTGTTAGCGAGCAGTGTTACTTACTCTGCCTTGTTATCTCCCCTTGAAACCCAATGCATGGAGCACAACTATGCGTTGATCAGTAGAGGAATCAAAGTCGTCTTGCATGCGAGTTAATACGTGGCCCTGCATGGTAGCTAAAACGACATCTCTTAATTGTTGTGATTAATTGTTGCGTTTAGAGACAGAAATCAAGGCTTTGATTGGAGGAAGGACCTGTCAAGTTTCTCCTTCTCCTCCAATCTACTTGCAGCTTGGTCCCGCTACACCTTCTAATGTGATTTACACCTAGATGGAGGGAGTAGTACGTGATACGGTGGCACACTGACTTAGGTCGAATACAAGTGCCCAAAATTATTGGAAGAGAGCAAAGTGTACAAACTAAATAATTAAAATTGAATTTCTCGTTTGTTTCTGAAATGGAGGCAAAAGATTTGCCTCATCCACTAAATAAGAGGAGAATAGAGTTCCACAATTTGCAAGTGACCCTACAAATAAATGGCATGTCAATTACCCTCAATACGCCCTAGTTTCTTAGCACCCGTTGTAACCCTTAGTACATACAGTGGCACACTGACTTAGGCCGAATACAAGTGCCCAATATATTTAAAATTGGAGGATGGTGCAGCCCACCTTTCCGATATTTTGACCGTGTGTGGTTCAGTTGTTGTTCACTTCAGAGGGTCGTGTACCACATGTGAACGTTAGTAAGCGCGACCAAGAGGCGTGCAACGTTAATTGCGAGTTGACTCCTTCGAGCGTTAAATTTTCTTCACGTATTAGCACTGCCACTAGTATTTTTCTTCAATACGTTAAATAAAGAGTTCTGTTTCATGCACAATTTAAATAGGAAACCACTCCATCTATATACACTGCAGCCTCGGTGCTTGTTTTCTAGGGTTTGCTCTCTTCACACTCTCTCTCCACTATATATATATACATGCTGGAGACTGAGCATTTGTAGTTGCTCTCTTCACACTCTCACCCTCTCAAGATCTAAATAAGACTTGGTTGGCCTCTCTCTCTCTCTCTCTCTCTCTCCCCTCACTGCTGGTCAAAGAGCCAGCAGGATCCGTCCACCGGGAAGGGAAGGAGGCTTAATGTTGTCGTTGTCGTCGAGGGAGGGAATCCACTACCGGCGCAGCTGTTCTCTTTCACCCAGCGGCGGCGTGGGAGGGCCTCCGACCCCTTCTCCCTAGCTGTCGTACATAGTGTGGACAGATCGGCCTCCCGCCACCATGTGAGCCACACCCCGAGAACCTTAAGGTATAATTTACTTATTCCACATGCATTGCTCTAGCTGCATGTGGGCTTTTTCCTCTTCTGCACTCGAAACTAGGTGTTGGGTCAAACATGAAATGAGTGGGGAAAGTTGTATAGCATGAATCTAGGACATGGTTGAAAGAAGAAAGGAAGGGGAAAAGTAGTACAGACTGGCTATCCAGCACCTACTTCTATCGAAAAGGAAAAACAATGAAAAATGCAGTACACACATTTGTAACAAACTGATCTTTCTGTTGGTGGGGGACAAGGCTGTTGAGTATGAGTAGGACTAGATTTGCAGCCCTCACATAGGGAAAGGTGTCTAAAGATAACAAAACAGGGACCAACACAAATATTCTCCTTGGTTGTTTGTTCTTTGTTGCAACAGACTGTGCATCACCCCTTTGTACATCGATAGATGCACATGGCGCTGGTGCATCCACTGTGCCATACAACTCTTTAGCTGTTGTTAATCTAAGGCCCTGTTTGGTTAAAGAGTCCTAGGAATTTTTTTAGTCCCAACTAAAAAGTCCCTTGTCCCTACCTGTTTGGTTCCAGGGACTAAACATGTACTAGAGAATATTAAATTACTTGCTAAAAGACCATGTTACCCCTAGTAACGAATTAATAGAGATAAGGTGCGATGCGGAGCAGGGGTAACTATTGGAAAAACTCACAAAAGGACTGTCCCTCTGGGTCTTCTTTCTTCAGTCCCAAATGCCCACTTCTAGTCCCTAAAAGTCCCTCATGTTTGCTTTAGATGGGACTAAAAGGGACTTTTTTAGTCCCTACACCAAAAAGTCCCTGTAAACAAACACCCTCTAATAATGCCGCTGGAAAATTGAAGCAATGCCATAGTTAAAAGCAAATTACATGTTTAACAAATTTTATTGTTATTATAATCCATCTGTTAATATGAATCAATGCCACTGTTTGAGAAATGCTACTGTATTAATTTCTTTCCCGTTTAGATAAGTTAGATGCTTCTTTTTGGGGGCTTCTATGTCATCCACCGCTATTGACCATTAGTTGTTTCCTTTGCACCTCTGTGTAAACAAGGTTATCTACTTCTCCTTGTTGCTATTGCGACCTTTTGTTGCGCTGCACAAAACACTTTTTTAAGAGTGTTTTGTGCAGTTCAACCAAAATGTCACACCGAAAACATTGGTTGATTGCTTGATCTGAGTGGAACTGCACAAGGGGAGATCTGACTTCCTATCCATGTTGGCAAATTTGTTTCAGATCTTCTTGTGAGTTTGAATTCCGCATCATGAGAGGTCAGTACTAGCCTTCTTTCACATGATTGTGCAGTGTGCTTTCATATGTTGTGATACTTATACGGTAATGTTGCTTGATTTTAGTGAACTGCACAAATGGAGACAAGACTTCCAATCTGTATGTGCACCGTAATATCCCATTGAGGTAAGATAATGATATTTCACAACTGTTGGCCTATATTTTGCTACTATCATCAAAAAATTAATATCGTTGTTTAGTGCTATACTTGTGCTCCCTAATTGACATGCGAAATCTTACATTGAAGGCGAAGCTTGTGTGTTATTGAACCAAGTTATGAAGGGGAAGAACAAGCGGAAGAAAAACAAAAATCAACTCATGGTGCTGTAATGAAGCACTGGAACTGTGATGACACAAGTAATGATATAGTTTTGCATCTTAATTTATTGCTATGGCTGGAACGAGCAATTGTTTTGCCATTGATCTGGAGCCACTCTTAATGTAATACTCCTATGTAATTATGTCTACTTGTGTAAACATGGATCTTATTTGAAGATGGCATATATTTTAGTGGAAGTGCACAAGAAGATGTTGGAAATATTAAACAAATCGAGGAGTATATAGTAAGCATGGCAACCACAATATATAACAACAGATGGTTTTCGAGAAGTGCTTCATCTATATGCTCTACACAATAATCCTCCTGACAAAGGATGGTACTGGCCCACGGATTTCATCCATATGATTGAGCTTTGTCATCTCTATTTTTGTTGTGCTACTATTTAGCTATTGTCATGAAGTGCTTCATGTGTGCTGTTTTAAATATTTCCTTTCCTTTTGTTCGAGCAAACAGGGATGCTATCATTTAGTTGTCCTCTTGTCTTTGCACAACAGGATCATCCTCTTCTGAAGAAGAATATGGAGTACGTGAAGTGCCTAGTTCCGATTATGCCAGGATGAAGAAACCAAGCCTATCTTCTTATCAGAAGGAAGCAGTTGATGGATGGTTACATTATTGCCCACAAGAACAAACTAACTCCAACTTAGAAGGACTCACGGATCTCCAGCTTTGTTGCTGTGATGGCCAATACAATGTTGTTTTAAATGTGTGCTCTGCATGGATCATGTAGGTTGCCTATTTAAACTGTCAATTCATAATACAGTTTGCTTTATACTAATCACTTTTTTGTATTTATGCAAACAGGGGTGCTCATCTTGATTTCAATGGGAACCGCACAAAATGTTCTTGAATACATCAAATATTCTTGAATCATTCATTTCCATCACAAGAAAGGAGGCGTCGATATGTTCAAGGCATTGCAACATATAAAGGCGAAATCATACAAGCTACACGCGAATTTGGTTGATTTTGGTGGAACTGCACAAAAAGAACAACTGGTTTATTTAGCACGCGGTGCCATGTCAATGTCCGAACTGATGGCAAACCCTGCCCATTGAAAAATCGTAGGCATTTGATATTTAGGAATGGGAAAACCTTGTCAAAGTTTGCTCATTGATGTACGCAAAACAAAGTGCATTTGACATTTTGGAATGGGGCAACCTGGTCAAGCTTTGCTCATTGATGTTAGCAAGAAGACATGTATTTGATATTTTTGAATGGGATGCCCTTTGCTGTCAGCAACATTGATCGATTTTTCTTTATTATTTAGTTGTGAAGTAAATATTGGCTCTGACATGTGGATCGCTGAGATGCATCATCATTGATTGTTTTGAGTGTTCTCTATGAATTGTCAGGCATGTGTGTTTGATTGCAATGTATAGGAACGCTAAAAAGCTTCTCAAACTTTTTGTACTCCCTCTATTCCTTTTTTACTTCGCATATTAGATATATTTCAAGTCAGTTGATTTTGCATTGTGAATGTTGAAACTTTTTCTATAAGATTGGTCAAAGTAGAGATACTTTGACTTCAGACAAAACTTATATGCAAACTACGGTTATGGCCGTCGCAACAGTCTATATAGCAATGGTGGGCGGCAGAGGGACAGACGGGTGGCGCCAGAGTAGCTGCCTCGGCAACCGCCTATCATGAATGTGGGCAGTAGATGGACGGACGGATGACAGTTGTGTCGGTTTAACACAGAGCAACCGCATGCACCGAGAAGCGATACTGGTGGCGTTGACCGTTTTGGGAGGAAAGCGCGCGCGGGTGAGGGAGGCAGTCTGGGTGGGCCAGGGCGGTCAGACTTGTTTTCGGCAGCGGTTTGGTCTAGCAGCCGGACATGCTGGCTCGCGAGCAAGCTCGCCGAGCTGAGCGACGACAATTAGACGATGAACGTGGATTCCGACCAGGAGCTGGTGCGACCGCCCAAGCCGGTTCATGTCGTGTTCACCATAGAGTAGGTGCGGCTGCACTTCAGCGCCCTAATGGCGGAAGAGCTACTAGCGCAGGAGGACCTGTGTTGCGACCTCCGTTTCCTCAACAAGCACCGACTCATGGAAGGATGAATCACCACTGAACAAGCAAACGACAATGCCATTGCGGACATGTGGCCCTATGATCCTGGCTTCCTGAATGAGCAACGACGCTATATCAGACCATCCGTAGGGCCCGCAAGGCTCTCTCCGTCGTCCTTCGAGTTATTGCACTCACCGTGGCGCTGCCGCCTCGCGTTGTGAACATGGTCAACAAACACGAGGAATCAGGAGATGACTTTAATTGGAGAGGATGACAGTGGATCCCACCAGGGCCATAATCGCATGTACACAAGTGCCTCCTTATTAATATATACAACTATAATTTTTTTTGCTTCCTCCTAGATTCCTGACATCACGGTCCCACACCAGTGTCAACCGCTATAGTCAATTAACGAGAGAATTGCACGAGGAGCGGCCGACAGCTGGGACCCAGCAGCTCGAGTAGTATTTGTGTTTTTGAGGTGTGAGCAGAGTTTTTCCTGAGCGATGTTTTTGTTGTTGTTCAGAGGAGCAGGGTATCAACTAGGCGGGTTGTGGCCCGTCGGGCCCAGGCTATTATTTTATGTCGACCAAATATCCAGCCCAAATATTAATATTTAAATGTGAAAATGGCTAGACCAGCTATTCTTTTTTTGCAAAATACCCAACCCCAGTCAACTTGTTATTCTCAGGGCCGCATTAGACTTGCCAAGTAAATGGGCTGCAATTAAAAAAGTTGGTTGTAAATATAAAAAGTGCACCGAACAGGTACATTTTTTTATTCTTCTCAAAAAAGGTATATTTTTTAATTTCATTACTTCTTGCACGCAAAATTTCATTGCATTTTTTTACCTAATACAAATTTATTTTGAAACTATATTTAATCTGACTATAAATTTCGGGTTAAAAAAATATTTCGGATCCCATCAAAATGTTGGCAATTTTGTTGAATTTTTTTTCAGCAGTTGGCTGAAATTATTAACAAAGTCCTGGCTAGAAAATGGGCTGTAATTTTAACAAACGGTAAATGGGCTGAGTAAATTCCATTAGAATTAGAAAATGGGACGTACATTATAAAAAATCACAAATGGGCTATATGTTCTCTGCCATAGATGTTATGGTCAATTGTGGGTCCACTAAGTTGACGCATACGTAAGGCTTTGTCAACTTATAGTCAACACACGGTTCTATTAGCAGTGGCCATTGGATGTCCATCTAACGGCTGTGGTGCTTCTTCAATCTCAGATATTCATGCTTCAGCCGCCCAAACCACCGCCGGCGGTACTGCCTCCTGTGGTCGGTTGTGCTGCCGCGCAGGCCTCACCGGTTCACCCTACTCCCATCACCATCCAGGCCGTTCCTCTACTTACCAACACCTCATGTTATTCTCCAGCGACGACAGCCTCACACCACAACCGAACCAGTGAACCCTCGTACTCCCCTCCGCATGGGCATCCACTGTAGTGTCTTCGCCGGCTCCGGGTCGTTCCCTTCCTAGGCCTCGCCACCATCCACCGCGTTGGTTCTCTCGGCGCGGTGTGGTCAACTTTGTCAACAAACGACAGCCATCGGAAGAGGCATGAACGTGGAGTGGGTGACAGTAGGGATCCGCATGGCCCATGGCCGCACGCGAGTAGGTCCCTCCATATTATGTGAAAACAGATGATTTCTCCCCCTGGCAGGTTTGAGCCACGAGCTACATCTTCGCACGCAGGTAAGTGTTTCCTTTATTATGTGGATAAAAAGTTACCTCTCCCTGACAGCTGGGACCCACCAGCTTTATTATGATCCATTTTGCGAAAATATAGATTGTACCAAAGATGCTAAATTGTTTTCGTTTTATTCTATCTGAAAAAAGAAGAAATTAAAAAACCCAGAAGAAATCGTCACACACAAGGAAGTGCCACCTTATTACAAGCAAGAAAATGATTCCCGCCTGCTAGCTGGGACCCACCAGATTTGAGGTTGACTTGTGGGCCAACTAAGTTGACGCGTACGGGCTTTGTCAACTTAGTCAAAACGATTCTAGTTGCACTGACCATTGGATGTTAAATCAACGGCCGTGCTGCGTCTTCAACCTCTGGTCTTCTTGCTCCAGCCACCCAAACCAGGCCCGCCGTCCCACCTGCTCCAGCCTCCCGTGGCCGGTTGTGCTACCGCGCAGGCCTCACGGACTGACCATACTACGACTAGCCAGACCTTCCCTCTACTAACCCATACCCCCTGTTATTCTCCGGCTATGGCGGACTTACGTCACAGCCGAACCAGTGACCCTCATACCCCCTCCGCGTGGGCATCCACCCACCTCATCTTCTCTGGCTCCTTGTCCTTCTCTTCCTAGGCCTCGCCATCGTCCACCGCCTTGATGCTCTCGCCACCTCGTGATCAACAAGGTCAACGAATGACAACCATCAAAAGTGGACTTTAGGCTGTGAGGCTGACAGCTAGACCCACCAGCTACATCTTCGAAACAAAGGAAGTGCCTCCTTATTACTCGCAAAATAAAAATGATTCCTCCCCTTGACAGTTGGGACCCACCAGCTATATCTTCGCATGGAAGGAAGTGCATCCTTTTCTTCCCTGAGAGCTGGGACACACCCGGTCGAAGCGTATGTATCATTGTCGTGAACGTGTACGTACATACTGGTCGTTCTATCTCTCTGCAATGATGAATCGTGGTCGAGGAAGTAGCAACACGTGTAGTAGTAGATGGCATCGAGTTGGCGGCAGAGGAAGACTCAGCATGCCCCCGACGTAGAAGTTCAAGCAGTCCCTTCTAAACTTGTTACACGTACGTACAACCAGATGCGAAAAAATATGACAACGTACATACATATGGGCAGGGTCTCGAACGCCTACTCGCGCATACATACGACCAGGGCTCGTGTACATGGAGAGGCAGCGAATGGTAGCAACGGCGTCATTTTCATCAGGAGCTAACCGGCTTGGGCGAAACTACCAAAATGTGGTCTAGCGTACCGCAGGACGGAGGAAACGGGCCTTCTGTTCGATTGCGTACGGTTAAAACTGGGTTCCGTTTGTCAGGAAGGATCTGGCGTACCACAAAACGGAGGAAACAGACTTGTGTTGGAGTGCCTACGGTCGAAACGGGGTCCTGTTGACCGGGAAGGGTGTGGCGTACCGCAAAATGGAGGAAACGGACTTGTGTTGGAGCGCCTACAGTCGAAAAGGGCTCTTATTCATCCACCATCTAGTTCCTCGCCCCAGCCTCCACGGGCTACTGTTCATCCACCATCGATCTCCTCCAGCCTCCACGGGCTAATATTCATCCATGATTACTGTTCATCGAGCCTCCACAGGCTGCTGCTCATAGAGCCTCCACGGGGTCCTATTCATCCACACCCAACCGGTGGCGTGCGGCGGCCTCCTCGGGGTCCTATTCATCTAGCGGCAATGGCCTACTACCACGGGTTCCTATTCATCCAACACCCCCTGGAATTGTTCATCCACAGCCAACCAACCAGCTTCATTCACCATGTCTCGACTCGTTCTACGTACCGCGTGCACGGTAGCAACAGTCATTGTTCATCGAGAGGCAACCCAACACCGGCTGACTACGTCTCGCCCGGGGGCTCGGTCCGCTTCAGTAAGCAGCAGCAGTGATCGGTCGCTCGGGATCAGTTAGCAGCAGCAGCGAAGGACTCGCTCGGGTTCAGTCAGCAGCGAATGAATCGCTCGGGTTTAGTTAACAGCCAAGGGATCGATCGCTCGGGTTCAGTAACGTGCGATTGCTCGGGCTCAGTTAGCCAACACCTCGCACATATGCGCATACACAAGAGAAAAGCGGAAACCTCCATGCATCACTCGGCCCCGACCACCCACCGTAACCGGGAACTCCCCGATATTTTCCTCGCCCTCGCTTCTACCACAATTTTTTGCATCATGGACGGCCCAAATAATGCCATGCAGCTACTCTCCGGCCCGCCCAGGACGAAAACCCCATTTTTGTCATGATTTTTTGTCATAGAAGTAGGAGCCCACCACATCTATGATGATACCGGGTTTTGTCATAATTATCGTCATAGAAGTGTCATAAGCATGACAAATTTTTTTTTGGCCCAAAATGTCACGGATATGTCTTTTTTGTAGTGTTGTCTTGCGTTACTTCATCCATCTAGCATGCTGACAAAGTGGGCCCCATGTTAATTTATGCCAACATGGTAGTCAATTATTTTGCCATAGTCACCTATCACACCTTACGGTGCCACATCAACGAATCCACTGGAAACAAATCTAGACTTGTTCGGCTCAACCGCCTCGCTAGGTGTTTGGAGAGGAATTGGTCGGCGCGAGGTGGTTCTATAGGGGGGCAGGTGTCAAAAAACATGGGAAAATGCGGGAAGCAGCTAAATGAGGGAGGGAAGCTTCTACATTCATGGGGGAAGTGGTTGGCCATTGGGTGGTAACAGGAGGCCATCTGGGTGGGCCATAAAGCATACAAAGAGGCATTCTATATCAGCAAGGACCAACTTCCCTACCGCTAGCTCATCTAACAGAACTCTGAAGTTAACTGTGCTGAGGCTGGAGTAGTCATCAGATGGGTGATCAGATGGGAAGTGGACTCGATATTAAATAGTTGGATGGTTCACTATAAAGGTTTAAATAAACCATTACAGTGTTCCATCCTATTAGTTGAACCTTGAGGCCTTTGTTTTGTAATTTTCGACATTTTTTGTTTTTTGAACACATGTTAATCGAAGGTCTATTGCATTACTTTACGACATGTTTCTAAAAAAAGTGATATGACCTCTGTCATCCGTCATATTAGTTGAACCTCGAGGTCTTTTGTTTTGTAATTTTTGACATTTTTTGTTTTTTGAAGACATGTTAATCGAAGGTCTATCGCGTTACTTTACGACATGTTTCCAAAAGAAGTGATATGACCTCTGTCAACTTATAAGTCATGTCTGTCAAATTAAACCATGAGGTACCTGTTCTCAAATTAATCTCTAGGCCTTGCAGGTGTGCTGCAATGGGTTAGCGTCAATTGCAAGATGAGCCACCAAGCTAGCAGTGGAGTTGCCAACATGCTCAAAGTGCACGCAACATTGAGTACAAAGAAGCATGCCCAGGAAATTAATGCGTGCTTAGGGAGACCCTTTGCTCAAAGTCAAGTACTCTTTCAGTTATACTGTAACTAGGTGTCGCACGGGATATCAGGACAAGGAGCAAGAAGCGACGGACTGCTGGATATACTATAAGTAGGTGTCGCACGGAGGCCAAGGAATATGGTGAATGCGTGAGGTGGGCCATTATGATGTGTTTCATACTCTTTCAGTTGAAGATGGAGATATTTTGTTGATTTGATATCGCTGAATAATTTAAAATATTATGAGTGCACACGCTCCACCGCAAGGTTCCTTGCTCCTTCTCGGTCATTGGGAATCTATGTTCTTCCACTCTTTTGTTTCAGACATGAGATTTGTTCATCCTTTTGCCAACACGCGGGACATCTAGCATCAAGGTGGACGTGTCATGCAAGAAAATGGAGATAAGTGATACGTATCCAATGCATCTATAATTTTTGGTTGTTCCATGTTATCATATTATCTATTTTGGATGTTTTATATGCATTAATATGCTATTTTATATTATTTTTGGGACTAACCTATTAACCTAGAGCCCAGTTACAGTTTCTGTTTTTTGCCTGTTTTAGAGTTTCGCAGAAAAGAATTACCAAACGGAATAAAACTTTCACGATGATCTTTCTTGGACCAGAAGCAAACTAGGAGACTTGGAGATGGAGTCGGAGGAGCTACGAGGCAGCCACGAGGGTGGAGGGCAGGCTCCCTACCCCGTGGGCCCCTCCTGGGTCTCCTGACCTAATTATTTCGCCCATATATACTCTTATACCCCAAAACCATCAGGGGGAGCTACGAAAACACTTTTCCACCGCCTCAACCTTCTGTACCTGTGAGATCCCATCTAGGGGCCTTTTTCGGCGTCCTGCCAGAGGGGCATTCGATCACGGAGGGCTTCTACATCAACACCATTGCCCTTCTGATGAAGCGTGCGTAGTTTACCGCAGACCTACGGGTTCATAGCTAGTAGCTAGATGGCTTGTTCTCTTGTCACGCCCAATATGCGACCCTATCCTAAAGGAACTTGAAGGTCCAACCAAGGAGAGAAGTGCATATTGAAGACGCTTTTGCAAGGTGGATATCATTACATCGTACCATCACATAATAGTTGGGGATACATACAAAAGGCATACAATGCCACATGAGTACAACAACATCATACATAAGAGCAACATCCAACTACGGATGAAACACAAACAGAAACTCCAATGACATCCACCCTGCTAGCCCAGGCTGCCGACCAGGAACCTATTCCCTAAACGAAGAAGAAGCAGAAGAAGAACTCCAAAACAAGAAAGCATCGCTCTCACGTCATGATCATCGCATTACCTGTACCTGCAACTGTTGTTGTAGTAAGCTGTGAGCCACGAGGACTCAGCAATCCCATTATCATGGGTATCAAGACTAGCAAAGCTTAGTGGGTATGGAAAATGGAAAAGTAGTGAGGTTGCAGCAGCGACTAAGCAATGTATGGTGGCTAACTTACAAGTACAAGAATGAGATGAGAAGCTACGCGAACGGTTGCAAACTAGTAATGATCAAGAAGTGATCTTCAACTATTTACGTTCAAACATAACCCCACCGTGTTCTCTTCTCGACCCACTCGAAAAGAGACCATCATGGTTACACACGTGGTTGGGTATTTTAATTCGAATCTAGTGTCAAGTTCGCTACAACCAGATATTAAAAACTCCCATCTACCACATAACCGTGTGCACGACTTTCGAAAGATCAAACCCTGCAAGGGTGTCCCAACTTAGCAGATTACAAGCTCACGATCCGCGGATACAATCCTCCATCGCGGGACATCCGACCAGTCTCAGGATCCAGATGCACAAGACATTTCGACAATGGTAAAACAAAACCAGCAAGACCACCCGAATGTGCCGATAAATCCTGATAGGAGCCGCGCATATCTTGTTCTCAGGGCACACCGGATGAGACACGCTATGAGTAAAATTAGCCCTCAAGTTTCCCCGAGGTGGCCCCGCAGGCTTCTCAGTTCGGACCAACACTCAGAGGAGCAATGGCGCGGGGGGGGGGGGGGGTTAAGAAATACTAGGGGTCCAGAGAAAATCCCCTATTTACGTTTTAGTTGTTATTAGGCAAATGGTAAAACCAAGGTTGGGCCTTGCTGGAGGAGTTTTATTCAAAGCAAACTGTCAAGAGGGCCCCATACCCCTCACCGTGTTAGGGACACAAAATCAAGGAACATAACACCGGTAGACGGAAACTAGGGCAGCAAGAGTGGAACAAAATACCAGGCAAAAGGCCGAGCCTTCCACCCTTTAACAAGTATATAGATGCATTAATTAAAATAAGAGATATTGTGATATCCCAAGATATCCATGTCCCAACATGGAACAACCCGCAACTGCACCTGCAACTAGCAAGGCTATAAGAGGGGCTGAGGAAAGCGGTAACATAGCCAAACAATGGTTTTCTAGGAAGGTTGAAAAAGGTTAGAGGCGGTCATGGCGATTTGGGAGGCTCGATAAACAAGTGGTAGGTAGCGGGGCATAGCAATAGCATTGAGACAACTAGCATAGCAATGATAGTCGTGAGATCTAGGGTAAGGGTCATCTTGCCTGAATTCCCTCTATGAAGAAGATCGAGTCCATGAAGAAGATGAACGAGCGAAGACGAACCAAGCATAGTCGAACGAATCCTCACGATCGCAACGAAACAGGAACTATCCAGAAGGAGCACAATCGGAAAGAAGCAAACAACAAGGTAAACACACAACACATAAACATGGCATGATGCACAACCAAGTATGATGCATGACAAGGCTACATGATGCTACTCATGGAAAGAGATGATGCATACAAGATCAACACATCAAAGGAAGTTTAAATGAGGTTGGAAACAACATATAACAATTCCGGTAAGTCCTCATATGCAAATTTCAAAATTTATCCAGATCTTAATAAACCTTATGTTAGAGTTGTTAAACAGCAAGTTAAGATGCACGAAGATGATCTACGTGAAAATATGGTCAAGTTACACATGAAGTTCATTTAATTCGGAGCTACGGCCTAGAAGATATGAGCAAAACAAGTTAAACATGGCATTGATGCAAAATGCATTCAAACATCAAGAAAACACACTCAAAGCATGTATTAAATAAGATAATATGAAACTACATGCAATTCTAAGAAATTTTCATATAGAGCATGCTCAAAATAGAGCAACGGTGCAACACATACACTCCAAACAAGATATAACAACAATCTGCCCAAAACAGCAACTAGGCACTTTGCAATCATCAAACCAACATGCTACATAAATCATATGAGCACAAACTTGACATGTGCTTCAATTAAATATAACATACTTCAAATATCATTAAGGTTCAGGTTCATAGGCATCAAGATTAAACCAATATGATCAATGCAAAATGCAGCTTTATAACACAGGAGCATATACATGAGCAGAGTTAATATGATGGCATGTTGGAGGCATGAAACAAAGACGATACATCACTATACATAGCAACCAATGGAATTGCATCATCGTACACATAACAAAGAGCAAATAACATCAAGGAATCATATGCATATGGCTCATGGATTAGTAGGAACCAACAAGACAAGATTGAATGTTGAAACAGTTTCAACAAGTGTAAAACAACAACATTATGATAGCATGTTTGAAAGCATGGAACAGAGGCATATAAAGTCCAAAATTATCAAACATGGCATGCGAACAAAGTGATCATAGCATACTTCAAAACATATGACTGGAGTATCTCCAAAAGTGGCATGGATCAATTAATAACAAGCTCACAACATGGCATCTTGAAGTTAACAGAAAACTAGAACATTATATAGGCATGTTCATGGCAGTTAAAACATATGCTACAGGACATATAAGACGCATTAAAAGGCGTGGCATGTTAGAGAATAACAAGTACATCAAAACATGTCACTAATCATCTCCGTATTATGCATGGATTAATTGGTAGCATCAAGCAAACATAGCAACATGATATGACAGATTCAGACTAGGCAGAACATTAACAGCAAGTAGCCCACTTCACAACCTTGTTTCACTCACCACAGAGCATATAAAAATACCTGGATTGCACCACTATAAATATGGCATGATTGGGCTCCTAAAGCATGTAGACATAATGCTCAAAACAAAATCGCACAAAAAGATATAAAAATTACAAAATGACAAGTTATAACAATTTTCAGCAGTTAACAGCAACATGCACTTTTGCAACAGGGATTAAGATATCTACATGAACTCAAACAATCAAGCTAATGAGATCAGCATCTAGAGCACGAAGACCAGAACATGCCCATATCAAGATCATCATCATAGGATCAACAGAGACAAAGTTACAACACCCACAAAATGCATACATGATGTTCACATGCAGTAGTTTTCAGTAGTTTATATCACTTAGCAGTTTTGCAACAAATATTAAGACATCAAGATGAACAGTAACATGAATGCAAATACAACCCTCAAGAAGATCATCAAGATATGAACATTTTGACATATCATACAAGCAAAACGGATCAAAATGCACAAAGTTATGATCATGGCAAGATGCACACATAATATTTAAAACGCCAGGGACTTGGTGAAAAAACCACCTCGTGAAACTTGGGATGAGGAGGTCCCAGGACGAGAGATCCGGGACAGCGGGGGCGTTTGGTCTGCAGGGTTGGTGGATCTGATTGAACCCTGGCCGGATCTCGCCGGAGACGGCGACGGTGACTGGACGCGATGGCGGCGGAGGCCGACGACGAGGGGGGAAGTGGTGGCGGCACGTCGCGTGGTGGAGGCTGGCCGGATGCGGATCGGCGGTGCCCGGTGATGCGGCAGCGGGGGGAGCAGGGCCCGACGAGGCTCGGGAGGAGCTCGGGCGGAGGGGTGTCGGCGACGGGCGGCGGTGAGGCGAGGTCAGTGTGGGCGGTGGCGCGCGGCGATGGTTTGCTAGTGGGAGGCGAGGTCCGGCGCAGCAGCGGTGGCTGCAGAGAAGAGCGGCGCAGGGACGCGGGCGGCTCGGGACATGTTGCGGGCTCGCGACGGAGGGGCGGACGGGCCGCGTGGGCCCGCTGTGGGCTTCGGCGGGCCGCGGTGGTGGGAGGCGCGGGGAGGACAAGTAGCGGCGCGGGAGTGGCTGCAGGCGGCGACACGGGCATGTTCGATGGTGGGCGGACACGTTCAGCGGCTGAGAGCGAGAGAGGCTAGGGTTTTGGTCCGAAAAATGGAGGGGGAGGACGTTTATAGAGGTAGAGGGAGTTAGGAGAGTCCAAATGAGGTGCGGTTTTTGCCCACATGATAGTGATCCAACGGCGAAGGACATGGAGGTGGTTTAGATGGGCTAGGTGAGCTGTGTGGAGGGGTGCTGGGCTGCAAAGAGGAAGTGGTCGGACGGTTAATGTGGATAACTGTTAGGGCATCAAACGACGTCCAAATGGAACGAAATTTGACAGGCGGTCTACCGGTGATGTACCCAGACCACTCGTCAACTCTCGGCCCATTACGAGAACATTTTTCTGCGGCTCACAAAACAAGATCTGGGAGGTGTGACGGGTGCGTGCGAGTGTGTCTGTGCTCAGAACGGACAACGGAGAGAACTGGGAGGATCCAGACGGATGCAAGTTTTGAAAAACATGCAGATGAAATGCACATGATGACATGGCAAGATGCAACACGCAAGCAAATGACAAGGCAATGACAGCGAATAACTGGAAGACACCTGGCGCATTGGTCTCGGTGCGTTACATCTCTCTCTTTGATTCTCAATATCATGTTCTCCTCGATGTTTTTGGAGACCTATTCCATGTAATATTCTTTTTGCGGTGTGTTTGCCGAGATCCAATGAATTGTGGATTTATGATCAGATTATCTATGAATATTATTTGAATCTTCTCTGAATTCTTTTATACATGATTTGATATCTTTGCAAGTCTCTTTGAATTATCGATTTATTTTGGCCTCCAAGATTGTTTTTTCTTGCAACCGGAGAAGTGCTTAGCTTTGGGTCCAATCTTGCGGTGTCCTTTCCCAGTGATAGTAGGGGCAGCAAGGCACGTATTGTATTGTTGCCATCGAGGATAAAAAGATGGGGTTTTCATCATATTGCTTGAGTTAATTCCTCTACATCATGTCATCTCACTTAATGAGTTACTCCATTCTTTATGAACTTAATACTCTAGATGCATGTTGGATAGCGGTTGATGTGTGGAGTAATAGTAGTAGATGCAGAATCTTTTCAGTCCACTTGAGAAGGACGTGATACCTATGTTCATGATCATTGCCTTAGATATCGTCATAATTATGCGCTCTTCTATCAATTGCTTGGCAGTAATTTGTTCACCCACCGTATTATTTGCTATCTTGAGAGAAGCCACTAGTGAAACCTATGGCCCCTGATATCTTTTCCATCATATAAGTTCTATTTTCCATCATACAAGTTCTCTTTTCCATCTTATTAGTTTCCGATCTAATATTTTGCAATCTTTTACTTTCCAATCTATAAACCAAAAATACCAAGAATATTTACTTTACTAATATCTATCTCTATCACATCTCACTTTTGCAAGTAACCATGAAGGGATTTGTCGGCGTTCTGGGAATGGGGGTACCCAGACTTGACTGCCTCCGGCCTGCGGCGTGGCTCAAGGAGTGGCCCAGTACGGCCCATCTTCATCGACGCAAGCTCAAGACCCTCGTGAGGGGCCAAGCCTCGCGGGGCGGATGACAGAAAGCTTCCTCGGGCATAGCCTCGTCAGGCTGGCTCGCGAGGAGGCGGAGAGATCAAGGCAGGGTACCTCACGAGGTGCCCGTGACGTAAGCCATGAGGACCGAAGCCAGGCGGGCGCCAGGCGGGCACCGGCCTGCGCAGAGTCCTTGTTTCCTCTTTGGTGCAAAGGGGGCAAGCGCAGGCGAGAGTATCAAGCAAAGGCAACCATTTCGGTGCAACAAGACCAAGACCAGCAGAACGGCAGGATGGAGGTCATCGTGGAGCCCAAGCCGGCGTCACCGTCAGAGTCCTTGGCAGGAGAGGACCGACTTTAGCCAGGATAAGTGTACTAGATGTTCCCCTTCAAAATGGCCAATTGTTGGCGCCCTTCCCGCTCAATATTTGGGAAGAGGACCAAGGCCTCTCTCTATAAATAGGACTGGCCACTCTCAAGGCAGGGGACGACATTGGATCATCTCATCCGAAGATCGACCAATCGAACCTTAGCCAGAACCACCAACACAAGAACTCCTCCCCTCACGAGGCAGTTCTTCCCTTGTATTGTTCATCATCAGCCCTTGAGTCCATCCACCACGCCACAAACTAGAGTAGGGTATTACACCACAATGGTGGCCCGAACTAATATAAACTTCGTGTCCCTTGTGTTGTTCTTCGTGTAGTTTAGATACTTGCAAGACGACGAGACTTGAGTAGGTAGGAGGTGAGATCTCCATGCACACCCCAGAGTTCGAACCTTGAGGGTCTGCCGGAACCCAAAATCCGACATTTGGCGTGCCAGGTAGGGGTGCGCCGGAATCCGCCTTCCGCCGCCTTGTGTTTCGCCGTCCGTTGCATCCATGTCAGTTGCTCGTCGAGCACGCGCCGAGCGCTGGGCCGCTCTCGCCACTTGCGTCGCCCAGACGGCCCCCGTCGGCGGATGCCCCCGCCGTTCCCCGTCGCCTGCCGTCAGCGCGCCCACCGGCCCAGCGGGGAACGAGCAGCAGGCGTCGTCCCTGCATCCTTCGGGGCGGCGAGAAGGCCGCACCGCCACCCCGTCGCTGACTCTGGCCGGTTCCTCGTCCCACGCCCGTCGCGCTCCGGCGGACGCGCACGCCGCGCTGCTCCTGGTGTGGGAGCTCCTGCACTACCGTCCCGTCGACGAACTCTACGACGAGTGGCTCGCCCGCATCACCGAGCTCGTCAGCGCCGCTGGGGTCTCCCCTGCGCCATCCCTCTCACTGCACCGCGCCCCACCCTGCGCGGGCAATGAAGCTCCGGGGGCGCCTCAGCCGCCTCCCCCTCAAGAAGGCGCCTTGGCCCCAAGGCGCGTGGCCCCTGGACGGGACCCGCTCCGTCCGGCGCCAGCACAGCAAGAGAAGAGCTGCCAGCACAGCAAAAGAAGAGCTGCCAATAGATCCCTCGTCCCCAAGAAGCTGCCCGTGTGATCCCCGCACCGGCCCATCATGACCGCGCTCCTGCTCCAGCATGTCAAGACCCCGCGCTGCTCCTGGCGGCAGCGCACAGAGACTTCCAAGATCAAGCTCTCCGTCGCCAAAGGCCTCCCGTGGCCACTGCAGGATGCCGTGCCTTCACCACCCAGCTGCGCAGCGTGGCCTGGCCGGGAAAGTTCAAGCCAGATATACCCCCGCGCTACGATGGCACGGCTAACCCTGCGGAGTTCCTCCAGCTCTATGAGCTGGGCATTGAAGCCACCAACGGGGACGAGAAGGTCATGGCGAACTGGTTTCCTACGACGTTCAAGGACGGTGCCCGCACCTGGCTCCTGAACCTGGCTCCCAGCACGATTTCCTCCTGGGACGAGATGCGCACCCGCTTTATCGCCAACTTCCAAGGCACCCGCGACTGGCCCCTGGCCATGAGAGACTTGCACCGCATCAAGCAGCAGCCAGGAGAAACCCTGCAGAAGTTCATCCAGCGTTTCAACAACGCTCGCCTCAAGATCCCCAGGGTGTCTGAGGAGGCCATCATATCAGCCTTCTCCGACGGCGTGCGTGACGTCAAGATGAAAGAGGAGCTTGCGATCCATGAAGACCTGTGCACCTCCCTGGAGCTGTTCAATTTGGCGACCAAGTGTGCCAGGGCTGAGGAAGGACGCCTTTCCCTCCTTGAACTGCCGGCTGCCGACCCAGAGGAGTAGAAGCCCAAGGTCAAGGACGTGAAGTGCAAGGGGGCTGCCGTGCTTGCAGCAGAGCCGGATACCAAGCGAGGAAGGGATCAGCCTAAGTCATCCAAGGGCAGCCGGTACTGCGTGTACCATGACCTCCACACCCACAACACCAATGAATGCCAAGAGCTCAGGGCCGTGCGAGACGTGCGTGCCGGACGACGCCCCGAGCGCAGTGACCGGGCTATGTCCAAGGAGGAGGAAGAAGTGGAGGACGATGGGAAGACTATGGCCCTCGCCAAGGGTGGCGTGACCGACCTTGCGAGGACCGCTGACGGGACCAGCCTCGCGAGGGAGGTTGGAGGGATCAGCCTTGCGAGGATCGCCCACAAGGAAATGCAGGCCTCCCTCCTCTTCCACCACAGCCGAGGAGGAATGAAGACCCCCATCAGGACGAGGGGGCTGGGGGCTTCCAGGAGCCGTGCGCGATCGCTTGTATCTTGGGCGGCGCTCAGGCCCCGGCCTCTCAGCGCATCTTCAAGCAGTTTGCTCGCGAGGTGAATGCAGTCCTCCCCAAGCTTGAAGCCACACGCCCTCTCAGGTGGTCAGTGGATCAGCTCAAGTGCACGGCCATAGCCGGAGTCCTCCCGATGCTTTGCTCCCCAATCATCAACAATGTGCAAGTCACCAGGACCCTCATCGATGGTGGAGCAGGGCTCAATGTCCTGTCCATTGAGACATTCAACAATCTCCAAGTGCCATACAATCAGCTTCAGCCAACCAAGCCTTTCTGAGGAGTCACCGACGGTTCCACTATCCCAATAGGGCAGGTCTGCCTTCCTGTTACCTTCGGGAAGCGCGACAACTACCGTACCGAGTTCATCGACTTCGACATCGTGCACATCTTCCTGCCGTACAATGCCATCCTCGGGTACCCGGCTCTAGCCAAGTTCATGGCAGTGACTCATCACGGCTACGATGTCCTCAAGATGCCAGGAAGCGGTGGAGTCATCACGGTGCCTTGTGAGAAGAGGGATGTTGTGTGTTCTCTGGAGCATGCTTTTCAGGTCACGTCAATCGAAGACCCGGATCACAAGAGTGGAAGGCTGCCCGAGGCAGTCCCTAAGAATAAGAAGACATCACCTGGTCTGAACCCTCGGGAGGCAGGCCCCTTAGGATCTGTGCCCATTCAAGGGGCGCCTCCTTCTGTCGCATAGGAAGGCATGACCGGCGCCCTCCTCAGGAAGGGCTCAGGGGCTCTCTCCTGGAAGGCCATCGACTTTGCCAAGATCATGAGGGAGGCGCTCGGGCACCACTTGGAGGCGTGTTTCAAAGCATGTTTCCCTCAGGAAGGAGCAAGGCAAGGAGGGCCAAACCCTCAGGAGTTCGTCAGCGAGATCATTCAGGAGCTGCAGGAGTCAAGAGTCATGAGTGGCAGCCGCCGCTTACCCGCCGTAGCTCCCCATCTGGGCGAGGATGGTGGGCTGCGCGTCTGCATCGACATACCAGGACTCAACCGAGCCGCCTCTCAGAAGCGCCTCTGGCCCTCACACATAGGACGCTGCGAAGGTCCACCCCACAGCTATGTTTGCATGCCTTACGGCTTGCCGAACGCGGCTGCTGTGTGTTAGCGCCTCATGAGGAGCATCCTGGAGGCTCAAGAGATCAGGCATTCCATAGTCCTGGCGGAGATGGAGATGGTCCGCGAGGAGCCGCCAGCGCCTCCGGAGCCTCCCGAGGCTCCTGGGCCTGGGGGCTCGTAAAGATCGGCTTGCACAGCGCACGCCGTCCGCTACTTCAACATCCCTTCAACTTCAACATCATCAGGTGACATCCTTCGAGCTTCATTTTCAGCTGGGACCGCTCCCCGGGCTGCATCATTCCTAGGCCGCGTGGGTCCGTCCCTGCGGCATGTATCCCTTTTGTTCATCTTTTTAGCTTACTTTGTTGGGGCGCCCCTCGGGCTGCATTATCCCCAAGTCGCTCGGGCCCGACCCAGCGGTGTTCACCTTTTCCTACATCTATCTAAATGGATTTGCTCCTTCATGCTTAACATGCTTGACCTAATCGCCCGCTCGATTAACACCATCTTATGGAGCTGCTCCCTAACGGCACGACACTTGCGCATGGGTCCGTCCCTGCAACATTGATAAACCTGAGTGGCAGAGCTCTGGCCGCGGCAGCCCCACAAGGCGCCACCTCAGCAAGCCCTCAGTGCCCTCATCACCCTTCCAGAGCAACCAGCAGCTGGCTGGCAATTTTAATGGCAACTCTCGTTTTCCTTGTGGTGAGCTCGCAGGATATCTTTGAGGAGCAACATCGGGGGAGGCCTTCTGTAACGCCCCGGATTCGATGCGCCAGGTGTCTGCCAGTTATTTGCCATAGTTGCCATGTCATTTGCTTGTATGTTGCATTTTGCCATGTCATCATCTGCATTTCATCTGCATGTTTTTCAAACCTTGCATCCGTTCGGGTTCTCTCGGTTCTCTCCGTTGTCCGTTCGGAGTCCAGACCACACTCGCACGCGCCCGCGGCACCTCCGAAATATTATTTTATAAGTGGCATAAAAATGTTCTCGGAATGGGTTGCAACTTGTCGTGCGGTCTTATTATAGTGTAGACAGAGCGCCTGCCAAGTTTCATCGCATTCGGAGTTCGTTTGACTGCCCAACCGTTATATATATAACCGCGATATAGTCGGTATATTCGTCGGATGTTTCGGTCTTCGAGACTGCCGCCGGGCCTCACCTCTCTTCTCTCCCCTCAGTCCAGACCCTCTTTTCACAGCCCACCTAGGCCTGCCTAACCCCCTTCGCGGTCAGATCCGTCGGATCATGATCGGAGGCTCCGAAACGGACTCAAACCCCCCAACCCTAGTCCCCTTTTGCTATATATAGACCCCACCTTCCATATTTGGGCATTTCCTAGGCTAAACCTACCCCCTAGCCTCCTCCCACCTCCAGCCGGCGCATCTTCCTCATTTTCTATGCTGGACAGCTCCCCCGCTGCCACTTGTCGCCGCCCCACTCGCCAGCGCCGTCACCCGCCGTCGCCCGCGGCCTATCAAAGCGCGGCACGTCGCCCCGGCCTACTCCCTCTGCCGCCAGCCCTCCAGGGCCCAGATCCGGCCCGTCGCCGAGCCGAAACGGGCCCCGCCAGCCCGTGCTCCTCCCACCTGCGCCCGAGCGCTGCCCGGCCACCCGCTCGGTCGCCTCCTCCCACCGGGACCCTGCCGGAGTCGCCGCCGCAGAGCCTCCCGTTGCCCCTCGCGCCTCCGCTCGCCTGCCCGCCGCCTTCCCGCGCTGTGGCGTTGTCCCGCGCCGAGCCCCGTCAGACCCGCGTCGTCCCGTTGTCACCTCGCCGGAGCAGGAGCTCCTTCGCCTCCTCGCCGTCCCATCGCCGGTGGACCTCGCCGTTGCCGGGAACGGAGTCGCCGTGTCCAGATCCGCCCGGATCCGGCCAAAGACGCCGCCCCCATGGCCTCCTCCGCCCTCGCCGGCCCCTGCCGGAGCCAGCCGCCGCCGTCCTGGTCAGGGTCGAGCAGAGGAGCCGCTCGACCCAACCGGCCGCTCGCGTCGCCCGCGTGGGCTGCGCCCTCCCGAGTGGGCCGGCCTCGTCCGCAGTGAGGCCCAGCCCAGCCCAGCTCGCCAGCCGGCCTCACCCCCTCTCCTTCCTCAATGGGCCGAAGCCCACTAGGTGAGCCTCTGACCGGCCCTATCCCTCGCCCTGCGCGGTATTTAGGTAAATCGGCCTCACCACCTCTCCTTCCTCAATGGGCCGAAGCCCACTAGGTGAGCCTATGACCGGCCCTATCCATCGCCCTCTGCGGTATTTAGTTAAATCGCGCTCACCTGTTTTTTTTCCTAAAATCTGCTAAGTCCCAGATTTGTGTAATTATCATACCATGTTCATCGCATCGTATCTCTGCATCCATAGCTCCGTTTCGTGCGTGTAATATGTCAGATTGTTCGTATCAACGAGTACATCATTTCATTCCATTGCATCATATTCATTTGAGCTCATGTTGATGCCTGAATCATTGTTGTAAGGGTGCTTCATAATGTTTTCTGCTGTCTGTTAACAGAACGAGCTCTTTTGTCATTTTTGCCATGATTGAGGTGTGCATCCTATGAGGTTGATGTCTAAATGTGTTTTGAACTATGCCATGCCATCTTTACAGGGGTACTTACCATGTATTTTTGTGATCAATGTGGTGACTAGCACAAGCATGCAAACTAGGCATCGTGATGTTGCTGATTTTAGTCCCTGTTCTGCTGTTATTTTGATGCCATGTAAACTTGATGCTACAGAGAGATCCATGCATATTTAGAGATACTTCAGTAAGGGTGTTTTGAACATATGGTGTTTGTCTATCCATACCTGACCTTGCTTGCAATTATGGAGTAGTCTAGCATGTCATTTTCGTGCTCTACTTTTGCTTCAAAATGTTTCCTGGCAGATTGTTTACATGTTATTCAATTTTGCCAAGGTTGCTATAGTTGATCCTTGGTTGCTATGGACTTGTTCTTGGCTTGGTTTGTTTCATAAACATGTCTTCTTGATGATGCTATGATTATATTGTCATGCAATGACTTGTGGTGAGTGAATCAAGCTTGTTAAGTAGTGTACTTGCTGTTGCTGTTTTGATAGGCTGAATCTGTTATTTCATGATGCGATGTAAACCTGCTCCTACAAATCATTCTGTGCATAATCTAGAGATGATCACTAAATATGTTTTGTTCTACATGTCATCATCTAACCATACATGCCCCTGGTTGCATTTATAGCTTGCTGTAGATTGTTCATATCTTGCTCCAAAGTTGCTTCATAATGTTGTTGTCAGCCTGTTAACATTAAGTTCAGTTGTTTCCATGATTGTTGCTAGTGTTCCATGCACCCTATGGACTTGCTATTGTCATGCTTAGCTCGACAAATATGTCTTCTTACTGTTGGTTGCCTTGCCATGCCATGTAATGCTCTGTAGTGAGTTGCACAAGCTCATCTACATGCCTTCGTATCGTTGTTTCTGCCATGTTTGAATCTGTAATATAACTTGCCATGTTTACATGGGTGCCATCATATTTTCTGATCCTTTTTGGCTTATGGTCAGTAAGGGACTTTTGATCTATGAAATTAGTAGATTCATGTCATATCTTTGTTTGCCATGATAAGTTCCTGTAACATGTTGTTTGATAGCTCTAAACATTGCAACCTGATGTTATTTTCCGTAAAGTCTGAATTGTTATTACTTGCAATCTTACCATGTGTGTTTGAGCATGTTCTAGTGATTTCTGGAGATAGCTCAGTGTTCATGTTTTGTTATGCTTTACCTGTACATCATGTCCATGCCTTTTGTTATTATGTTGAGGTGCTGTAGCATGTTGTTTTGATGCTTGCAATATGCCTAGTTGCTGTTTTGGACAGCTTGTCCTTTAAACTTGTTTCATGTGGGTGTGTTGAACCGTTGCTCCGTTTTGAGTGTGATCTATATGAAACTTGCTTAGATTTGCATGTAGCTTCATATTATCACGTTGCATCCTTGTTTTGAGGTGTTTGCTTGAAGTTTGTATGCATTTTGCATCAATGCCATGTTTAACTTGTTTTGCTCATATCTTCTAGGCCGTAGCTCCGAATTAAATGAACTTTATATGTAACTTGACTAGAATCTCGGGTAGATCATCTTGTTGCATCTTAACTTGCTGTTTAACAACTTGAACATAAGGTTTATTCAGATCTGGACCAATTTCGAAATATGCATAGAAGGACTTACCGGAATTGTTATATGTTGATCCCGACCTCATTTAAACTTGCCTTGATGTGTTGCTCTCGTTTGCATCATCTCTTGCCATGAGTAGCTTCATGTAGCTTTGCCATGCATAATGCTTGTTTGTGCATCATGCCTTGTTCATGTGTGGTGTGTTTACTATGTTGTGTGCTTCTTTTCGATAGTTCCTGTTTCGTTGCGATCGTGAGGATTCGTTCGTCTACGCTTGGTTCGTCTTCGTGGCTTCATCCATTCGTCTTCTTCATGGACTCGTTCTTCTTCCTTGCGGGATTTCAGGCAAGATGACCGCTACCCTGGATCTCACTACTATCATTGCTATGCTAGTTGTTTCGTTCTATCGCTTTGCTGTGCTACCTATCACCTGTTTATCAAGCCTCCCATATTGCCATGAACCTCTAACCTTTGACACCTTTCCTATGCAAACCGTTGTTTGGCTATGTTACCGCTTTTGCTCAGCCCCTCTTATAGCGTTGTTAGTTGCAGGTGAAGTTGAAGATTTCTCCATGGTGGACATGATTTTGTTGGGATATCACAATATCTCTTATATTATTAATGCATCTATATACTTGGTAAAGGGTGGAAGACTCAGCCTTATGCCTGGTGTTTTGTTCCACTCTTGCCGCCCTAGTTTCCGTCATACCGGTGTTATGTTCCCGGATTTTGCGTTCCTTACACGGTCGGGTGATTTATGGGACCCCCTTGACAGTTCGCTTTGAATAAAACTCCTCCAGCAAGGCCCAACCTTGGTTTTACCATTTGCCTCACCACCACCTACTTTTCCCTTGGGAGTCGCGCTCTCGAGGGTCATCTTTATTATAGCCCCCCCCGGGCCAGTGCTTGTCTAAGTGTTGGTCCGAACTAGAGCCCTTTGCAGCGCCCCCTCAGGGAAACTTGAGGTCTGGTTTTAGTTGTACGGATTGCTCATCCGGTGTTGCCCTGAGAACGAGATATGTGCAGCTCCTATCGGGATTGTCGGCGCATCGGGCGGCTTTGCTGGTCTTGTTTTACCATTGTCGAAATGTCTTGTAAACCGGGATTCCGAGTCTGATCGGGTCTTCCTGGGAGAAGGTATATCCTTCGTTGATCGCGAGAGCTTATCATGGGCTAAGTTGGGACACCCCTGCAGGGTATAATCTTTCAAAAGTCGTGCCTGCGGTTATAGGCAGATGGCAATTTGTTAATGTCTGGTTGTAGATAACTTGACACCAGATCCGAATTAACACGCATCAACCGTGTGTGTAGCCGTGATGGTCTCTTCTCGGCGGAGTCCGGGAAGTGAACACGGTTTCTGGGTTATGTTTAACGTAAGTAGGAGTTCAGGATCACTTCTTGATCATTGCTAGCTTCATGACCGTTCCGCTTGTTCTCTTCTCGCTCTTATTTGCGTATGTTAGCCACCATTTATGCTTAGTCGCTGCTGCAACCTCACCACTTACCCCTTCCTTTCCCATTTAAGCTTTGCTAGTCTTGATACCCATGGTAATGGGATTGCTGAGTCCTCGTGGCTCACAGA
Organism: Triticum aestivum; assembly: GCF_018294505.1. NCBI lineage: Eukaryota > Viridiplantae > Streptophyta > Magnoliopsida > Poales > Poaceae > Triticum > Triticum aestivum. The sequence continues at coordinate 290,450,453 of NC_057813.1, read as the reverse complement.
TTACTACAACACCAGTTGTAGGTACAGGTTATGCGATGATCATGACGCGAGAGCGATGCTTGCTTGCGTTGACTTCTTCTTCTGCTTCTTCGATCAGGGGATAGGTTCCAGGTCGGCAGCCTGGGCTAGTAGGGTGGATGTCATTTGAGTTTCTGTTTGTGATTCATCCGTAGTTGGATGATGCTCTTATGTGTTGTGATGTTGTATCCGTGTGGCATTGTATGCCTTATGTATGTATCCCCATCTATTATGTAATGTTGATGTAATGATATCCACCTTGCAAAGCGTTTCAATATGCGGGTCTATCCTTGGTGGGACCTTCGAGTTCCTTTTGGATAGGGTCGCATATTGGGCGTGACACCTTCACAGCGTCTCCTTCCCTCTCGACCGCGTGAACCGCTTGCACATTAAAGGGGGGGCGCCTGAGCATCACGACTCACGGGCTCTTACTGGCTCTCCAGCCCTCACATCCTGGCCTTGTGATGTAGGGCAAAACCCTAGTTGGACGATCTTTCACGTCTGGAGAGGATCCTACAGAGATTCATGAAGAACACGCGGAAGCACAAAGGGGAAAACATGGGGAGAACGAGAGAGAATCATGAAATCGACATAGAATCAATCACACGAGTGCTAGATCACCGAACACAAAGAGATACATATGATCCAGAATCAACAAAGGTAAGGATACAAAGGCACCGGTCTTCTCCTCACGGAGGTCTTGATGGTCTTCCCTAGATAGGGGTCTTGAATCCGCTCGGGGGATCTTCTCCGAAGAGGTCCTGAACTCCGAGGAGAAGTATCCAAGTGGATGAGCAAAGGCTCTCACACAAATATGAGCTAATCCAATGCTAACCCTAAAACGTACGGGATCAATGAGTATATATAGTCTAAGGGGCGAAAGGGTACACAGGCCTCGGCCCAAGTGGCTGCGCGCAGGTAGGGCCGGAAGTTCCGGGCCAGGACGGAAGTTCCGGGCGCCGGAGGTTCCGGGCAGGGTCCGGCCTAAGCCGAAAGTTCGCACAGGTGAGGCCGGGCTGGCTTCCGAGGCCCGGAAGTTCCAGGAAGGGCTGGAGGTTCCGGGGGTCGGAAGTTCCGGGCCAGGTTCCGGCCAGGTTCCGGGCTAAGCAGAAAGTTGGCATGCCCGGGGTGGTTGATGTCGGAGGAGGCCGGAAGTTCCAGGCAGGCCGGAAGTTCCTGGGGGTCCGGGCTGAGCAGAGAGTTGACGCCTGTTGCTTCTTCTTCGGCGATGTACCTGATCACACACAGAGTTTCCGTCTGAGGTAGTAGCCATGTCTCTTGAGTAGAAAAAGGTATTTTGGAGAGGAGCGAGTTCACCTTATCTTCGATAGCCTTAGAGCGGGCTCGAGTCATGGGTCCACGTGGTGTTGATGGAGATGTAGATGCGTCCATGGGGATGATAGAAGGATGCTCCGCATCATCTCCCCTCCCTTGGGAAAGATCCGACCTCAGATCAAAATCTTCATCACCATAGAAAGGCGAGAGGTCTTTGGCGTTGAAGATGTCGCTCAAGGTGTACTTGTCTCGTGGGAGTTCAATCTTGTAGGCGTTGTCGTTGTAGCGTGCTAGAACCTTGAAGGGTCCGTCGGCTCGAGGGAGAAGCTTGGACTTGCGTTCGTTGGGGAAGCGGTCCTTGCGAAGGTGTAGCCACATGAGATCACCAATGTTGAAGACCATGGGTTGCTTGTTGACGTTGAGCTTGGTCGCTAGTCGTTGTACTTGGCGCTCGATGGTGTGTCTTGTATCCTCATGCATCTTCTTGATGTAGCTTGCCCGTGCACTCGCATCCATGTTGGTGCGCTCTTGTAGAGGAAGAGGTAGAATGTCCAATTGTGACAATGGGTTGAAGCCGTAGACGACCTCGAAGGGGGACTTGCCGGTAGTCGAATGTCTTGCACGGTTGTAGGCATACTCAGCGATGGGTAGACACGCCACCCACTCCCTGATGTTCTTCTTGATCAACACGCGAAGTAGACTGGATAGTGTCCGGTTCGTCGCCTCCGTTTGGCCGTCGGTTTGAGGATGGTATGCGGATGAGAACAAGAGCTTGGTTCCGAGCTTGGCACATAGCGTCTTCCAAAAGTAACTCAAAAACTTGACGTCACGGTCGGAGACGATCGTCTTTGGCAATCCATGAAGTCGCAAGATTTCCCTACAAAAGAGATTTTCAATATGTGAAGCATCGTCTATCTTGTTGCAAGGAATGAAATGTGCCATCTTAGAAAATCTGTCCACAACAACAAAGACGGAATCCTTGCCATTTTGAGTTCTAGGCAAACCAAGTACAAAATCCATGCTAATGTCTTCCCAAGGTTGGTAAGGAATGGGAAGGGGCATGTAAAGACCATGGGATTGAGCTTTAGACTTAGCTTTGCGACATGTGGAGCAACGGTTGGTGAAGCGTGAGACATCACGAAACATCTTGGGCCAAAAGTAGTTCTTGGAGAGCGTGGCGAAAGTCTTGTCGCGTCCAAAGTGTCCCATAAGTCCGCCTCCATGAGCCTCTTGCAAAAGGAGCAAACGAAGAGAAGACTCGGGAATGCAAAGTTTGTTAGCTCTCATAAGATAATCATCCTTTATGTAGTATCGTTCCCAAGACGTGTGTGTCAAACACTTAGCGTAAGGAGTAGCAAAAGAAGGATCATGCTCATACAAGTCTTTTATATGCTCAAAACCAATAACATTCAACTCAAGTTTAGTCACAAGCATGCATATGCGTGAAAGTGCATCCGCAACTACATTTTCCTTACCCTTAATGTACTTGATCACATAGGGAAAGATTCAATAAATTCACTCCATTTGGCATGACGCTTGTTCAATTTAGTTTGACCTTTTAGGTACTTAAGCGTTTCATGATCGGTATGGATGACAAACTCATGAGGTCTAAGATAATGTTCCCAAACATGTAGCACACGCACTAAAGCATACAATTCTTTGTCATAGATGGGATAATTAAGTTGAGCACCGGAGAGTTTTTCACTAAAATAAGCAATGGCTCGTTTTTATTGCATCAAAACTCCGCCAATTCCAGTACCACTTGCATCACAATGAACCTCAAAAGTTTTGTCAAAGTTAGGCAAAGCAAGAATCGGTGCATGAGTAAGCAAAGACTTTAGCTCATAAAAAGCAGTAGATTGCAAAGTTCCCCAAACAAAAGTAGTATTCTTCTTACTCAAATCATGCAAAGGAGCAGAAATTGTGCTAAAGTTTTTCACAAAGCGGCGGTAAAATCCTGCAAGACCAAGAAAACTTCTCACTTGTTGCAAATTGGTTGGATGGGGCCAAGTTTTAATTGCTTCAATTTTAGTTTCATCAACATGGAAACCCTTGGAAGGGACAACAAATCCCAAGAAAACCACTTTGTCAATGCCAAAAGTGCATTTTTTCAAGTTTGCATAAAGGCATTCCTTGCGAAGAGTTTGCAACACAGATTTAACATGATTAATATGCTCTTTCATGGTTTTGCTAAACACAAGGATATCATCAAAGTAAACCACAACGAAGACTCCAATGTAAGGTCTAAGCACATGATGCATAAGACGCACGAAAGTTCCGGGTGCTTCCGACAAACCCATAGGCATCACTAACCACTCATATAAGCCAAATTTGGTTTTGAAAGCGGTTTTCCATTCATCACCTTCTTGAATGCGAATTTGATAATAGCCACTTTTAAGGTCAATTTTGGAGAAAAAGTTGGCTCCGCTAAGTTCATCAAGCATATCATCTAAACGAGGAATGGGATGCCTATAACGAACGGTAATGGCGTTTATGGGTCTACAATCGGAACACAAGCGAAAACTGCCATCGGGTTTAGGTACTAGTATAACGGGAACGGCACATGGGCTTAAGCTTTCACGTACCTGACCGTTGTCGATGAGTTGTTGTACTTGTCGTTGAATCTCCTTGGTTTCTTCGGGATTGACACGGTATGGGGCTTTGTTTGGAAGTGGCGCTCCGGGGATGAGGTCGATTCGATGCTCAATGCCTCGTAGTGGAGGTAGACCCGGAGGTAGCTCATCGGGGAAGACATCTTTGAATTCCTGCAAAAGAGACTGAAACACTAAAGGTAACTCGTGAGAGGTGTTAGTTGTTGGCTCTCCATCTTTGCACACGAGGACGAAGTGTATCACACTCGATGGTTTCTCACACACTTCTCTTATCTCACTTGTGGTGGCAAATAGGATGAGGTTTTTCTCTCTAGGCGAAGAGTCGCTCATATTTGGCTTGTGGCTCTCACTCACTTTTGGGTGGGTAACTTTCTCACTCTTGTCGCCATGGTGGGTGGCTTGTTTGTCGGCTATCACTTGACTAGGAGACATAGGTCGTAGCACATACTCCTTCCCTTTCATCTTGAAGCTATAGTGATTGGTGCGCCCATTGTGGATGACACCACGGTCGAATTGTCATGGTCGACCAAGAAGGAGGTGGCAAACGGTCATTGGGACCACATCACACTCCAAAGTGTCTTCATATGCACCGATTTTGAAGGAGACTTGGACCGTATGCTCAACTCGTATAGTGCCGGAGTCACTTAGCCATTGAACCTTGTAGGGGTGCGGGTGCTTCTTCTTGACCAATTGAAGTTTGGAGCATAGTTCTTCACTTGCCAAGTTGTGGCAACTACCTCCATCGATGATGACCTTGACGGACCTTCCATTGATGGCGGCCTTAGTGTGGAAGATGTGGCATCGTTGGTCTTCTTCTTGTTGATGTTGAAGTGTCAAGACTTTGGAGACAACGAGAGCGGGGCTCGAATCCTCATCACGAAAGACTTGATCATCTTCATCCTCGTTCACGCGCCGGTGCATGGACACTTGCTCAATGGCTTCCATTTCATCTTCACTCATTGAGTCGTAGGTGCCATCGTCGTTGAGGATCATGGTGCGCTTGTTGGTGCATTGGAAGGCTTTGTGGCCTCGGCCGCCACAAGTGAAACACTTGAAGGAGCTTGTCTTGACGGTCTCATCGGTTGGAGTAGATGATGAAGCACGCGGCTTGAAGTTGCTTGTCGTAGGAGGAAGGCGACTTGAACTTGCCGAAGTTTTCTTGTAACTTGACTTGTCGTCGTTGCTTGGAGAAGGTTTGGTTGATGTAGATGTTGAAGGAGTCGTTGAAGCTTGGATGTTGGAGAAACCGTAGGTCTTGGATGAGTACTTGGCGTACTTGAAGTCATCTTGCACTTGACGTTCTGCCTTGGTTGCTTGATGTACGAGCTCAATGAGGTTGGAATAGGGTTGGAAGTCGGCAATCTTCTTGATGGGATGATTGAGTCCATTCAAGAATCGTGCCATTGTTTGCTCATCATCTTCCTTGACATTGGCTCGAATCATGGCTATCTCCATTTCCTTGTAGTATTCTTCAACACTCTTTGTTCCTTGCTTGAGGAGTTGTAGCTTCTTGAAGAGATCGCGGTTGTAGTAGGTTGGTACAAAGCGTGCCCGCATTACATCCTTCATTTGAGCCCAAGTGGTGATTGGTGGTTCACCTCTTGCTTCGCGGCGTTCAAGGACTTGTTACCACCATATGAGGACATAGTCTTGGAACTCAAGTGATGCCATAGCGATCTTCTTCTCTTCCTCATAATTGTGCAAACGAAAGATTTTGTCGACCTTCAATGCCCATGAGAGGTACTCTTCCGGATCATTGCTTCCATTGAACTTGGGCATTGTGAACTTGAGCTTGCCATAGCGTTGCTCTTCATTGTGTTGTTGGTGATGGTGATGATGACGTCCTTGACGTGGAGGATAGTCATCCTCATGTTGCTCTTGGCACGGAGGAAGTCCATGATTAGCTTGCTCTTGTTGAACTTGAGGTTGAAGAGGAGCTTGACGAGCTTGTCGAGGGGCTTGTGGAGCTTGACGTTGCACACGCGGTTGGTAGTTCCTCTCTTGGATTTCTTCTCGAAGAGCTTCCTCTTGATTGCACCGTTCGCGATTTCGGTTGGCGATGGCTCGACTTGATTCTTGAAGGGCACGTTGCGCCTCAAAAGCTTGCGCTTCTCGTTGTTGTTGTTGAAGACGTTGAGCCTCGGCGTCTTGTTCTTCTTTGTGTCGACGCGCTCGTTCTTCTTCTTGGCGCCGTAGTCGTTGCCTTTCTTGAGCTTGAGCAAAAGCCACTTGGTTTGATTGAGGACGAGGGACTTGCTCATCAACTTGCTCTTGTGAATTCTTGTCTTGTAGTGGGTTCCGAGGTGCATGACGGTCTTGATGCGCGGCTCGTCGAAGAATGGTCGACGATGGTGTACTTGAGCCGGAGAAGGTGTCATTGGAGTGTCGACTCGAGCGGCTCTATCTTGAGGAGGAAGAAGTGGAATGATGCCGGTTCCTCATCAAGGCGCGGATCTCGTCCATTCTTGCATCATTTTCTTGCTTGTGAGAGTCGAACTTGTCATCGAAGTAGTCTCTTGTACGTTGCTCGGAGAGTCGCAAGTCGGTGGCGAGGTTGTCGATGCGGTCGCTCATAGCTTGTTGCTCTTGGTGTAACGCCCTTTGAGCACCAAAGAGGTGGCTCTTTGTGACGAATGATGACATGTCGTCGCCGTTCTCGATGAGAGGCGGATTTGTAGAAGAACTTGGCCTATCCATCATACCAAGCAAAATGTAAGTGGTAGAAGGAAAAGAACGTGTACCAAATGTACCTTGACCGATGTTGAAGATGAATCAAGTTCACTCAAATGCGGACAATGAAATAGCATTGTTGGTACCAATTCTTGTCGGTTCGCACACCTACACAAGTAAAAGCTTATGGTGGAGCTTGGTTAGGATGGTGGCACAAAATTTGATGGAATAGTAAGTGAGCGTCAATAATGTTGGAAAAGGTTCACAAATTTGCAAATACAACAAGTAGACCAAACAAGTATGGGTACACGGAAACACACACGCAAATAGATAAATGGGATTGTGCAATCCAAAAGTGAGCCAAAATTTGGAAACCACGAAACTGCTCTTGTTGCACAATACTAGAGAGACGCTAGCACGATTGCACAATAGGCGGATACGCAAACTTGTGCACAACTTACTAGGCAAAATTGCAACTATCTCTATCCCAAGTATGCTATATGTATGGTATTTCGGTGCAATGATCCAAGATGATCCAATATGACAATCTTAATCTAGTATGATGCTATGGTTCTTGCTCATAAGCTCTTTGCTTATCTTTCCTCTTTGCTTAAAAGCTTGGGTGGCTCTTTCACTTTTGAGCTCTTTTCTCATGCAATACTTCACGAACCAAGATAGCAATTGTGTTTGCTATGACAACTTTGTGACACACAAATGGATCCCAAGATATGCACCACTATGGTATGGTATGTATGCTTATGGAGTACGATCCCTAATGTGCACAAGTCACGTTGCCTGCAATACTCAATGGCTAGTCTCGATGGGTAAGCTACGCGAAATGAGGCAATGTGGGTTATCAATGCAATTGCAAGGTATGACAAAGATGTCATCGATGTTACCGTCCTTGCTTCGGTTGAGGGTTGAAACGGATGCGAAAGTCGATGGGGACTCAGTGCACGGTCTTCAGTACGTTGGCGAAGATGCCGCTGCACCGTGATCAAAGTTTCCGAAGTAGCGAAAGTGTCGAAGAAGTGCAACCTTTCTGTCTAGGCCGGAAGTTCCAGGCAAGACGGAAGTTCCGGTGGCCGGAAGGTCCGGGGTGGCCGGAAGGTCCAGGGGCCGGAAGGTCTGGAATGACCGGAAGGTCCGGGGGGCGGATGTTCCAGGCAAGGCCGGAAGTTCCGGGGGTCGGGAATCTGCCAAGAACAGAGACTTCGAGATCGCGGATTTGGGCGGAAAAACTTGGGGAAAAACCCAAATCCGAGGGGAGAAAGAAGAAATTAGAAGGAAGGAAGGGCAGGGAAGCTAGATCCACTCGAAACAAAGCAAATCCATGGATCAAATCCAACAAAATCTCAACTCACCAACAAATCACAAAAAAAATTGGGGCTATTTTTGGTTGGGAATTTTCGGAATTAGGACGAAAACAACAAAATCAAGCTAGAAAACAAAGGGTAGGGGCTCCAAAACGTGATCAACGTGGCTCATGATACCATATGATGTAGGGCAAAACCCAAGTTGGACGATCTTTCACGTTTGGAGAGGATCCTACGGAGATTCACGAAGAACACACGGAAGCACAAAGGGGAAAACACGGGGAGAACGAGAGAGAATCACGAAACCGACATAGAATGAATCACACGAGTGCTAGATCATCGAACACAAAGAGATACATATGATCCACAATCAACAAAGGTAAGGATACAAAGGCACCGGTCTTCTCCTCACGGAGGTCTTGATGGTCTTCCCTAGATAGGGGTCTTGAATCCGCTTGGGGCATCTTCTCCGAAGAGGTCCTGAACTCCGAGGAGAAGTATCCAAGTGGATGAGCAAAGGCTCTCACACAAATATGAGCTAATCCAATGCTAACCCTAAAACGCACGGGATGAATGAGTATATATAGTCTAAGGGGCGAAAGGGTACACAGGCCTTGGCCCAAGTGGCTGCGCGCAGGCAGGGCCGGAAGTTCCGGGCCAGGACGGAAGTTCCGGGCGCCGGAGGTTCCGGGCAGGGTCCGGCCTAAGCCGGAAGTTCGCACAGGTGAGGCCGGGCTGGCTTCCGGGGCCCGGAAGTTCCGGGCAGGGCCGGAGGTTCCGGGGGCCTGAAGTTCCGGGCCAGGTTCCGGCCAGGTTCCGGGCTAAGCAGAAAGTTGGCATGCCCGGGGTGGTCGATGTCGGAGGAGGCCGGAAGTTCCGGGCAAGCCAGAAGTTCCGGGGGGTCCGGGCTGAGCAGAGAGTTGACGCTTGTTGCTTCTTCTTCAGCGATGTACCTGATCACACACAGAGTTTCCGTCTGAGGTAGTAGCCATGTCTCTTGAGTAGAAAGAGGGATTTCGGAGAGGAGCGAGTTCACCTTATCTTCGATAGCCTTAGAGCGGGCTCGGGTCATGGGTCCACGTGGTGTTGAAGGAGATGTAGATGCGTCCATGAGGATGATGGAAGGATGCTCCGCATCACCTTGTCCATGGCATCGCGACCTGGCATACCAGCGACGACTGAGCTCGCTCAAGGGCCGGGACCCAAGGACGTAGAGCATGAAGGGGAGTAAGGGAAAGGGGGAAGAGGCTCACGAGGACCCCGCCCGGAAACTCCTCAGCAGCCGACGCGCGGACCTGGCGCCAAGTCAAGGAGAGGCTTCGGACTCTCGAGATAAGTCATCCTTCAGAGCTACTAACTATCGCAACACCGACCTTGCACCTAATGCAGCTCTGTCTTGGCAACGTTTGCGCTCCTTTCTCACCGAACGATGGCTGCTTGAGTGCTAAAGGGGACCTCCTGAGCATCTCGACTCAGGGGCTCTTACTGGACCTCGGGCCACTCACCTCCTAGCCTTGACCACGACATCGCGACCTGGCATACCAGCGACGGCTGAAACTTGCCTTGGGGCCGGGACCTGTCGGCGCAGAGCATCGAGCCCTCGCGATGTTCGAAAGGAGGAACTAAGCTAAGGCGGGACGAGCATCTCACACTGCTTCACGATAAGTATCACATTAACAAAAGGAACTACAGGCACCTTACAAGCCCCCACGGGGTGTGTTCTTGGCTCCTCGTAGGAACAAAAGACGCGTATCCTAAGGAGTCTTAACTACAGGGACTATGACGGCAGACGCCATCATCAACAGTGGGCCGCGCAAGGCCAGCGCCAACCTCATCCAGATCAGCTGCGTCGACTGCCGGGCGCGCCGGCCCTGCTTCGGGCACGGCGCGAGCTCGGAGGCTCGTAGCTGTCGTCGCTCGTCGCCGGGGTCAGGAAGAGTCTGGAAGAGTCGCTGGACCCTTCGGTACGTCCGCTGCCATCAGAGGAGCTGCTGGAAGGGCAGGCGGCAGGCCTGGTCCTCGCTGCTCTAGAGCTTCAACCACTGCCTCTGGGGCAGCACTCCAGCCGGCGCCCATCTTCGTCGAAGACCTTGAAGAGCATCAAGGAGGCACCATCGTAGTCCAGATGGATCACAAGGGCCCCCTCCGATCGGCAAACCCGGGCGATCTCGCCCCAGCCCCGGGTCATCAAGACCTTTTGCCCGGAGCGACGACCTCGACATCCGCTTCGGTCGCAGGAGTCCGGCAGTCGGCGTGCTGCAGCCAGAGCTTGAGAGGCCCCCCTTGGCGGAATCTCGAAGGCGAAGGAGCGGGGAAGGAGAATCCAAGATCGAGGAGGCATGGCGGCGTGAAGCACAAGCTCGCGAGAGGAGCCCTCGGCATGAACTCCAGGAGGAACGACGTGCACCGCCGTAATCCGCCGGCGGCGACTGCGCCTTTGGTGGTGCCGCTGGGTGCCCGCGCCTTCAAGACCCTCGATCCGGGCATACAAGGGTAATGGGAATCCAGGTGGCGGCCGCTCAAACCATGGCCTCGACACCTCCTGCCAAGCACCCCCTTCCCCGCGGCAAGAGACGAGCCGCTTTCTTGGCAGGAGCGGGACAGGACCCTCTTTGGGGGCCTTCCCCTTCTCTTCGGCAGAAAACCGACGGATTGGTGCCATTGGCGTAAGGTGGAGCGAGGGCGAGGAAGAAGAAGAAGGAGAGTTCCAGGAAAGGATGGACCGGAAGGGCTCGCACCGTTCCGTACAAATAGCCGGAGGAGGCCAACCGTCGGCCTCCACGATCGCAGGTAATCATGACCCATTTTGCATGCAGGGACTTGTACATTTGTGCTGTTGTCGAGGCGTCATGGGGAAGCAGGGATGCCCACGTCCGATCAACCGCCACGCGCCGCCCAAGGCCGCAGGTTGTGGGGGCCCGCGGCACTTCGCACTTGCCCCTTCGCTTCTCTGTTAAGCCAAGTCCGGGCGCGCCTTGGTCCCGGGGGCTACTGTCGGTGTTCTGGGAACTGGGGTACCCAGACTTGCCTGCCTGCGGCCTGCGGCGTGGCTCAAGGAGTGGCCCAGTACGGCCCATCTTCATCGATGCAAGCTCAAGACCCTGGCGAGGGGCCAAGCCTCGCGGGGCGGACGACAGAAAGCTTCCTCGGGCATAGCCTCATCAGGCTGGCTCGCGAGGAGGCGGAGAGATCAAGGCAGGGTACCTCACAAGGTGCCCGTGACGCAAGCCATGACGACCGAAGCCAGGCGGGTGCCAGGCGGGCGTCGGCCTGTTTAGAGTCCTTGTTTCCTCTTTGGTGCAAAGGGGGCAAGCGCAGGCGAGAGTATCAAGCAAAGGCAACCATTTCGGTGCAACAAGACCAAGACCAGCAGAATGGCAGGATGGAGGTCATCGGGGATCCCAAGCCGGCGTCACCGTCAGAGTCCTTGGCAGGCGAGGACCGACTTTAGCCATGATAAGTGTACTAGATGTTCCCCTTCAAAATGGCCAATTGTTGGCGCCCTTCCCGCTCAATATTTGGGAAGAGGACCAAGGCCTCACTCTATAAATAGGACTAGCCACTCTCAAGGCAGGGGACGGCATTGGATCATCTCATCCGAAGATCGACCAATTGAACATTAGCCAGAACCACCAACACAAGAACTCCCCTCGCAAGGCAGTTCTTCCCTTGTATTGTTCATCATCAACCCTTGAGGCAATCCACCACGCCACAAATTAGAGTAGGGTATTACACCAAAATGGTGGCCCGAAATAGTATAAACCTCGTGTCCCTTGTGTTGTTCTTTGTGTAGTTTAGATCCTTGCAAGGCGACGAGACGTGAGTAGGTAGGAGGTGAGATCTCCGCGCGCACCCCAGAGTTCGAACCTTGAGGATCTGCCGGAACCCGAAATCCGACAGGATTGACAACCCCTTTATCGCGTTGGGTGCAAGTTTGTTTGATTGTTTGTGCATGTATTCAGTGACTTATGCATTGTCTCCTACTGGATTGATACCTTGGTTCTCAAACTGAGGGAAATACTTACTCTACTTTGTTGCATCACCCTTTCCCCTTTAAGGGAAAAACCAACACAAGCTCAAGAGGTAGCGGGAAGAATTTCTTGTGCCGTTGCCGGGGAGATCTACGTCAAGTCAAGCCATACCAAGTACCCATCATAAACTCTCATCTCTTGCATTACATTATTCGCCATTCACCTCTCGTTATCCTCTCCCCCACCTCTAAAACAACTTTTGAAAAGATCTGCCTTCTCTTCGCCCGTCTTCCGTTTGTCTTCTTCACTCGCTTTTTGTGTGCTCGTTTGCTAGTTTGGTTTGTTGCCACCATGTCTGAATGTGAGGAGTTTATCGCTAAAAAGTATAGTAGTAACAATGAGGGAAACTTTGATGCTTTTGCTAATACTAATCCTAATGAAGATGTCAGGACCCCGACTCAATGCCACATCGATCTAGCATGTAACACCTCATATCACTTTGCGGCCTCACGCACGGTATTCCCACGGGTGTCGCCTTACCTTAACCCGGGACCGTTTGCGCCTTTTGGCACACGTATATGACAGTGTCGCTAGCATCCATATGATAAGGAGCCCGGGCTGACATGGCTAGTCGTAAACCCAAAGTGGCACAGACTTACAGGGACAGGCATCCATGACCCAGCATCGAACGTGTCGGTCATCAGCGAGTGAAACCAGGCTGTAGCACTGGGCTAGCAGGACTCCGGTGAACCGGGCTGTAGCGGGCTAACAGGACTCCGGTATTCATCGCGTGACATTTCCCCGAAGGGACAGACACAGGAACGAAGAAGGACACATGCCGGCCAGCCTAGGTGTTCCGGAGCAGTAGCAAGCTACCATGGCTCGGTGGAAACACTAGGAGACATTTCCCCGTAAGAGAGGTGTCACATCCCTAGTCTGGTATGACTTAGACTAGCTAGCTATTTGTGCATCATATTTAAATTTCATTTAAATTTGAAATGAGGATTGGTGGAACCCTCAGAATCATCTTTTGAAAATGACCCAAATAAAAATTTCTCCAAAAGGGTCCAAGAAAATGCTCATGATGCCCTCTAAAAATATTGGACAAAGATAAAAATCAAAACAATATTTTTAGGAGCTCATGGACATTTATTTTGGCCATTTGGATTAATTCGATAAATATTTGCATTGGAAATATATTTCTATATATATGAAATATGGTCCAAAAATTATGCCAATTATAAAAGAGCTCTGGAATAATACCATTAGCCCCTACAAAAATTGGCAAAATAAAATTAAATGATTTAATATATTTTTTAAATCAAACAAATGTCAGAAAATTAGAAAAGAAAACAGAAAAGGGGAGAGAAACATACATGGGCCACTTACCTGGCCCATCTCCAGCTGGCGGCCCAGCCCACCCCCGCTGCCTTCTGTCGTCTTCCCCCCCGACAGAGGAACGGGCGTGTGCCCGACGCTCGCCGGCACGCGCGCGCGCCACCTCCCCCCCTGCTGGCCACCTCCTGCTTCCTTCTCTCGCCCTCGATGCCCCGGACGAAGCCACGCAGCTGCCCCGCACCGCTCTCACTCTCCCTCGCCCTCCTCCTCTCCCCCTGCTCTCTCTCTCTCACCCGAGAACCACCGCCGCCGCCGTTCGCCATAGCCATCACCATCGACCTCCACTCGCCTCCCCGACACACGCGGAAGCTCCGCTCCTCCGCCCTGAAGCTCCCCGTCAAGCCGTGCCCCTCCGGATGCCCCGTGGAGCCGTCGCCGTCGCCAAATTCGACTCCGGCCGCCGTGGACCCTCGCCGGCGATTCGGGAGCTACCGGGCATCCCCGACCTCGCCCTCGCGCTCGCTAGCTCCGCGGTGAGCCCCCGCACCGAACCCCCTCCTCCCCGTGTCCGTTTGCCCCGTCTAGCTAGCTCGCCACTGCGCCCGTAAGCCCCTCGCCGCCGGCCATGGCGCCACGGTGGCACGAGCCCAAGCCGGTCCCTTCCGCGCGCGTCCCCGTGTTCCTGGTGACGCCAGGAGCCCGTAGGAACCCTCCGTCTCCACTGTCGTGCACCACAACGCCGCGGCCGCAAGTTGCCGAACTCCGGCCGCCGCCCTGAGCTCTGCTCCGGCGAGCTCCGCCGCCCCCGCAGCCCTCCGCGTGCTCCACTGGATGCGCGTGAGCGCGGGCTTCGCGTGGGTGGTCTCCGCCGCCCGAATGGTCGCCGGAACGGCGATCCCGAGCCCCTCCGCCGCGCTCGGGCCTCGCCGGCGGCTAAACGCCGGCGGGATTGACCGGTCAACCGCGCTAACCCCCCCCCCCCCTGAGGCTGACATGTGGGCCCCGGTGCCCCCTAACCTTTTAATTAAGTTAGTTTAACCCCTGTTTAACCCCAGTGTCACTGACGTGTGGGACCCCACACGTCAGGATTGACCTGGACAGCCGCGTTGACCGCTGATGCATGATGACGTCATGCTGACGCAATTATACATTTTCTGGAATTAAAATAATTCAGAAAATCCAGAAAATGATTTAAACTTCAAAAATTCATAACAATTCAACCGTAGCTCAGATTTAAATAATTTATATATGAAAAATTATCAGAAAAATGCAACCTTTCCATCTGTACTAGTTTCATGCATGAAAAACCAACTTATACATGCTGAATATGGGAAAACACATTATGGCATATATAAGAGACCTAATTTAGAAATGCATTTGAACCTTTGGTTCAAATGGACTTCAAACCAATTGAACACTAGTTGCATTAGCTCAACAGCATCACATCTACATGCCATGTTCATGCATCATATTGTTGCATATGATTGTGTTTTGATTGCCGGCACCGTTCCTTCTCGATAGGTCCTGCTCCGGAGACGTTCCAGAGTACCTGTCTGTGAAGCAGTGCCTCCCTTGTTGATTTACCAGGCAAGCAAACCCCCTTGTTCATTTCGATAAAACCCTACTCTCTCGCTCCTGCTCTCAGTTATTGCATTAGGACAACAACGATTCATCTGCTACTTTGTGCTGCGGTAGTTGAACCCATTCCTCTGCATGACCTGTCATTGCCACAGTAAATAGTTGAAACCCACTAGCATGTGTAGGAGTTGATTGAAGCCATTGATGTGTTCCTACCATGCTATGCCTGCTATTGCTTAGAGTTGTGTCAGGTCTGATTCATTGGGAATGAATTGGAGTGTTACGATATGTTCTGATGCTGAGAGTGAAGTGTGTGAACACGATTTGGTAAAGGTAGCGGTGAGAGGCCATGTAGGAGTACATGGTGGGTTGTCTCACTGGAACCGTCCTTAAGCCCTGAGTTCTGTGTATGTTGTCCAATGACTCGATACTACCACACATTGGGCTCCGGGCGCTCCAAGCCCTCTCGACTTATTAACCAACTTGATCTCTGTCCAGGAGTCGCAACTAGTTTCTGGTGTTTGTAGGTAGTGCTATTTTTCTACCAAGTGGCACCCGGCAGGGTGGGCTTGGGACAGACTAGGCACACGTGGCCCGGTGTACCGAGTGGCACCCGGTTGGTGGGCTCGGGAACCCTGTACACATCGTTTGGGGCCGTAAGCGACACCCCGGCCGGATCTCCTTGCGGATGGAACCCGAATAGGCGATAAACCTGGACTAGAGTCTTGTGTGGTTAGTCAGGTCGTGGCCGACACCCTCGCCAGGCTTCCGCTTGAAGGTTGCCGAGATACATGACGTGTACATGGCGGTAAGTGGCGAGAGCGTGTGTGAAGAAGTACACCCCTGCAGGGTTAACATGATCTATTCGAATAGCCGGGTCCGCGGTTATGGACTTCTTGGATGCTTACATGGTACATAGACAACTTGAAGTGGATACTATAAAATGCTCAAGACAAGTGTGAGTGCTATGGATGGCCTTCTCGTAGGGAGACGGGGATGAATCCATAGTAGTGTATTGTGTGGTGATTAGTGGACTCGTGTACGTTGTTTCACCTCCAGAGTTTCTGGTAGTCGTAGAACAGGATAGCCACAGAGTCAAAGCTGGCTTGCTGCAACTAAACCCCACATTACCCTCTTGATACAATGCATGTATGATAGGATCTGATGTAAGTCTTGCTGAGTACCTTTGTACTCATGTTGCTTTATTTATGTTTTTGCAGCGGAGACTTCGGTCTTACTAGTGTTCTCGTGGACTTCGACTAGTAGCTAGTACCTCAGCTACGATCTTGATCGGATGTTGTAGATAGTCAGGCTCTTCAGCCTTTTTCATTTGTAGATGTCTGTACCCAGACATGTAATGCTTCCGCTTGTTGCTTGTATGCTCTGTATGATGGGTCTAGTGACCCCTGTTTGCAATAAATGCTATGATGGCTCTTCTGAGCCTTTATCCATATAATTGTTGAGTTATGCTGTGATGCCATGTTGTACAGCACATACTTGCATGTTATGCGTACGTGTAATGTGTAGTGCTATGTGTGGGATCTGACTATCTAGTTGTTTATCTTTAGTAGCCTCTCTTACCGGGAAATGTCTCCTAGTGTTACCGCTGAGCCATGGTAGCTTGCTACTGCTCTGGAACACTTAGGCTGGCCGGCATGTGTCCTTCTTCGTTCCTGTGTCTGTCCCTTCGGGGAAATGTCACGCGATGAATACCGGAGTCCTGCTAGCCCGCTACAGCCCGGTTCACCGGAGTCCTGTTAGCCCAGTGCTACAGCCTGGATTCACTCGCTGATGACCGACACGTTCGATGCTGGGTCATGGATGCCTGTCCCTGTAAGTTAGTGCCACTTTGGGTTTACGACTAGCCATGTCAGCCCGGGCTCTTTATCATATGGATGCTAGCGACACCATCATATACGTGTGCCAAAATGCGCAAACGGTCCCGGGCAAAGGTAAGGCGACACCCGTGGGGATACCGTGCGTGAGGCCGCAAAGCGATATGAGGTGTTACATGCTAGATCGATGTGGCATCGAGTCGGGGTCCTGACAGCTTTGGTATCAGAGCTTGACTGCCTGTAGGATTACCAAGCCAAACTGGTCGAAGTTGAGTCTAGAAATTCTTTAGTTATATAAGGGAATTGATTGTGGGATGGAACGTAAGGCTCTTTTTACTCCTTTACCTCATGGCCTTCTGATCTGAGTCATCCTATCTTTCCGACGGGGTTAAGGAACTAGGCTTCTTTTCCGTCTATCAGGATCACGTGTTACTACTCCGTAGTCCCATAGGATTGGTTGATCAGAGTCTTACCCCAGTTTTGAGTATTTCCGGTGTAGTCTGTTTAGTACTATCCCAGAACCTTGAGTGGTGATGTTGAGTTGTTGTACTACCCCATTTTTAGTAGGATGTCTCATTCTGAGCATTTTACTGCCGTTATGCTGCCGGAATTTCCCTAGGAGTTCGAGTGATACTAACTCCTTGTCCTACATTCTACAGTCCATAGTTGATGCTGATTCCGTCCTTGGTTCGTTTCTCAGGATGTCATCGGCTAAGCGAAGTTCCGTTGCTCGTAGCCAGAACCATGGAGATGGTAGGGATGAGGATCCTCCCGACCAGCCTTCGTTGACAGAGTTCATGCTAGAGATGGAGAGGAACAAGCGTGAGTCTAACCGCTTGTTGGCACGTATCGAGGAGAACACCGCACATCAGTTCAAGGGATCTGTGACCATTCATGACTTTCATCCGCTTGCACCCACCTACCTTTCATCATTCCATCGAGCCACTCGATGCAGATGACTGGCTCCGTAGCATCACTCATAAGCTGCGTTCCGCGAACGTAGCTGAAGATGACAAGGTCACTTATGCCACATATCACCTAGAAGGTCCTGCTAGTCTTTGGTGGCAGAACTATGAGGCTATGCTTCCAGCTGGCCAGATTCCTACCTGGAAGGATTTCACTGAGGCTTTTCGCGAGCATCACATTCCCCAGGCCCTCATTGATCGCAAGAGAGAAGAGTTCTGTAGTTTCACCCAGAGTAAGATGGCTGTTGATGCTTATAGCAGAGAATTCGAGAACCTTGCCCGCTATGCCACAGAAGAAGTGTCCACGGACGCCAAGAAGCAAGCTAGGTTCCGGAAGGGTCTCAACCCCAAGTTGCGTCGTGATCTCCACCTGCATCATTGTGATACATTCCAAGCCCTTGTGAACAAGGCCATCAATGCAGAGACAGCTCAACTCACTTACGAGGAGTCTCGTAAGCACACCCGTGATTTGGGATCTTCCTCCGGTTCTAGTTCCCAGAAGCGCCGGATTTGGGTTCCAAACTCCGCTCTTCCTTCCGGTTATACACCGAGGCCATCCTATGTGGTGCCTTCTCCAGCTCAGTCGTATGTTCCACCCAGGCCTACTGGTAGACCGTTTGTCAGTGCGGGTCCACGTCCAACCTCAGGGACTTGCTTCACATGCGGGAAGCCAGGACACTATGCACGTGACTGCTCTCAGACTAGTTATGCTCCACCCCAGCCCGAGAAGACTGTTGGCTGTATTAAGCCATCACGCAAGATGATCAGTGTCAAGTCAGCCCCCACTGAACGTGGACGTGTGCATCACGTCTCAGCTAAAGACGCTCATGATGATCCAGATGTCGTTCTTGGTACCCTCCTTGTCAATTGTCACCCAGCATCAGTTCTATTCGATACTGGAGCATCTCACTCCTTCATTTCTGAAGGTTATGCTCGTTTGCACGACATGTCATTTTGTGATATGCCAACTCCGCTTGAAATCCAAACCCCAGGGTCTAGATGGCAGACCACCAGAATCAGCCATGGTAACGAAATCCTTGTTGATAGACTTGTATTCCTTGCATCACTTGTAGCCCTCAAGTCTTCAGATATTAACATCATCTTGGGTATGGACTGGATGACAGCTCATCATGCCAAGATTGATTGTTACACAAGATCTGTTCAACTTACACACCCATCTGGCAAGATAGTCACCGTCTCCACTAGAGTTGCAACGCGTCAGCTCTATTCTCTTAATGCCAGCCCTCTTCCAGACCTTGAAGATATCCCGGTAGTCCGTGACTTTCCGGATGTCTTTCCAGAGGAACTGCCAGGTGTTCCACCTGACAGAGATGTAGAGTTCGTCATAGATCTTATCCCAGGAACAGCTCCAATCTCCCGGAGACCTTACAAGATGGCACCCCTTAGAACTAGCCGAGCTTAAGAAACAACTCGATGAGTCCTTGCAAAAGGGTTTCATCCGTCCTAGTTCTTCTCCTTGGGCTTGCCCCGTCCTCTTCGTCAAGAAGAAGGATGGTACGGACCGGATGGTTGTAGATTATCGTCCCGTTAATTTGGTCACGATAAAGAACAAGTATCCGCTTCCCAGGATCAACGACCTGTATGATCAGCTCGCTGGATCCTCAGTCTTCTCCAAGATGGATTTAAGGTTAGGCTACCATCAAATCAAGATCAGAAACGGGGACATTCCCAAGACAGCTTTTGTCACTCGTTATGGCCAGTACGAGTACACCGTCATGTCCTTTGGTCTAACCAACGCCCCAGCCACATTCTCCCGCTTGATGAACTCGATCTTCATGGAGTACTTAGATAAGTTCGTCGTGGTTTACCTCGATGATATTCTTATTTACTCGAAGAACGAGGAAGAGCATGCCGAACATCTTAGACTTGTGTTAGAAAAACTCAGAGAGCACCGCCTTTATGCCAAGTTCTCCAAGTGTGAATTTTGGTTGCCAGAAGTGACCTACCTAGGCCACGTAATCTCTGGTAAGGGCATTGCTGTCAATCCCGAGAGAGTTCAAGCCGTTCTCGATTGGACTCCACCTGAGACCGTTAAACAAGTTAGGAGTTTCCTTGGTCTAGCCAGCTATTGTCGCCGCTTTGTTGAAAACTTCTCCAAAGTAGCCAAACCCCTCACGGAACTTCTCAAGAAAGATAAAAAGTTTGAGTGGTCCCCACAGTGTGAGTACAGTTTTCAGGAACTGAAAAGACGCCTGACTTCTGCTCCCATACTTGTGCCACCGGATTTCACTAAAGACTTTATTATCTACTGCGACGCCTCACGACAAGGACTAGGTTGCATTCTTATGCAGGATCGTCATGTGATTGCCTATGCATCTCGACAGTTGCATCCACATGAGGAGAATTATCCTACACATGATCTAGAGCTTGCAGCCGTAGTCTATGCACTCAAGACCTGGCGACATTACCTCCTTGGTAAACGTTGCGAGATCTACACCGATCACCAGAGTCTCAAGTATATCTTCACCCAACCGGATCTGAACCTTAGGCAAAGACGTTGGTTGGAGTTGATCACAGATTATGATCTAGGGATTACCTACACCCCAGGCAAAGCCAATGTCATGGCTGATGCTCTAAGCCGTAAATCCTATTGCAACAATCTCATGTTGCAGCAAGGCCAACCACTTCTCCATGAGGAATTCTGTAAGCTTAACCTTCACATAGCTCCTCGCGGATTCCTTTCTACCCTGGTGGCGAAACCTGATCTTGAAGATCGGATTATCGCTGCTCAAAAGCAAGACACAGGAATTTCTCGGATCAAGAGAAACATTAAGAAGGGAGTTGGTGGATGTTTCTCTATGGATGATCGTGGTGTTGTTTTCTTTGAGAATCGCTTGGTGGTTCCCAAGAATCAACATCTGCGACAATTGATTCTTAAGGAGGCGCATGAATCTCCTCTCACGATTCATCCCGGTAGTACTAAGATGTATCAGGACCTACGCCAGAGGTTCTGGTGGACTAGGATGAAGAGAGAAATCGCTGAGTTCACTGCTAAATGTGACGTTTGTCGTCGCGTTAAGGCAGAGCATCAAAGACCTGCTGGCACCCTTCAGCCTTTAGCTATTCCTGAATGGAAATGGGATAAAGTTGGTATGGACTTCATCACCGGCTTTCCCAGGACCAAGAGAGGGAATAACGCTATCTTCGTAGTCGTTGATCGTCTTTCCAAAGTGGCTCACTTCCTTCCTGTTCGAGAGAGTATCACTGCTAGTCAGCTTGCTGACTTATATATTTCTCGAATAGTGTCACTTCATGGTGTTCCACTAGAGATCAATTCAGACCGTGGCAGCCTTTTCACTTCTCATTTCTGGGAGAGTTTCCAAACTGCCATGGGAACCCATCTTTCCTTCAGTACCGCTTTCCACCCTCAGTCGAGTGGTCAGGTGGAACGGGTCAATCAAATTCTCGAAGACATGCTCAGAGCTTGCGTTATCTCATTCGGTATGGATTGGGAGAAATGTCTTCCTTTCGCCGAGTTTGCTTATAACAATAGCTACCAATCCAGCCTCAAGCAAGCTCCTTTTGAGGTTCTCTATGGACGAAGATGTCGAACACCTTTGAACTGGTCAGAAACCGGTGAAAGACAATTCTTTGGACCGGATATGATCCAGGAGGCAGAAGAGCAAGTTCGCATCATTCGTGAGAATTTGAAAACAGCCCAGTCTCGTCAGAAAAGTCAGTACGATCGTCATCATAAGGATATGACTTATGAAATTGGCGACCAAGCTTACCTTCGGGTTACTCCTTTGAAGGGTACCCATCGTTTCGGTATCAAGGGCAAGTTGGCTCCTCGTTACATTGGTCCCTTTCGCATTCTCGCTAAACGAGGAGAGGTTGCCTACCAGTTGGAACTACCCCCACATCTTTCTCGAGTTCATGATGTCTTCCACGTCTCTCAACTCAGGCGTTGCTTCTCGGATCCTATCCGCAGAGTGGACCACGAAACGCTTGATCTCCAAGATAACCTCACATACCGAGAGCACCCGGTTCGCATTCTTGATCAAGCAGAGCGTGTTACCCGACGTCAGAACATCAAGTTTCTCAAAGTTCAGTGGTCTCATCATTCCGAGAGAGAGGCTACTTGGGAGCGAGAAGATCGTCTTCGACTGGAGTACCCCGCTTTCTTTCCGTCGACCCCTGAATCTCGAGACGAGATTCTTTCAAGTGGGGGCGAGTTGTCACATCCCTAGTCTGGTATGACTTAGACTAGCTAGCTATTTGTGCATCATATTTAAATTTCATTTAAATTTGAAATGAGGATTGGTGGAACCCTCAGAATCATCTTTTGAAAATGACCCAAATAAAAATTTCTCCAAAAGGGTCCAAGAAAATGCTCATGATGCCCTCTAAAAATATTGGACAAAGATAAAAATCAAAACAATATTTTTAGGAGCTCATGGACATTTATTTTGGCCATTTGGATTAATTCGATAAATATTTGCATTGGAAATATATTTCTATATATATGAAATATGGTCCAAAAATTATGCCAATTATAAAAGAGCTCTGGAATAATACCATTAGCCCCTACAAAAATTGGCATAATAAAATTAAATGATTTAATATATTTTTTAAATCAAACAAATGTCAGAAAATTAGAAAAGAAAACAGAAAAGGGGAGAGAAACTTACCTGGGCCACTTACCTGGCCCATCTCCAGCTGGCGGCCCAGCCCACCCCCGCTGCCTTCTGTCGTCTCCCTCCTCGGACAGAAGGACGAGGGCGTGTGCCCGACGCTCGCCGGCACGCGCGCGCGCCACCTCCCCCCCTGCTGGCCACCTTCTGCTTCCTTCTCTCGCCCTCGATGCCCCGGACGAAGCCACGCAGCTGCCCCGCACCGCTCTCACTCTCCCTCGCCCTCCTCCTCTCCCCCTGCTCTCTCTCTCACCCGAGAACCACCGCCGCCGCCGTTCGCCATAGCCATCACCACCGACCTCCCCTCGCCTCCCCGACACACGCGGAAGCTCCGCTCCTCCGCCCTGAAGCTCCCCGTCAAGCCGTGCCCCTCCGGATGCCCCGTGGAGCCGTCGCCGTCGCCAAATTCGACTCCGGCCGCCGTGGACCCTCGCCGGCGATTCGGGAGCTACCGGGCATCCCCGACCTCGCCCTCGCGCTCGCTAGCTCCGCGGTGAGCCCCCGCACCGAACCCCCTCCTCCCCGTGTCCGTTTGCCCCGTCTAGCTAGCTCGCCACCGCGCCCGTAAGCCCCTCGCCGCCGGCCATGGCGCCACGGTGGCACGAGCCCAAGCCGGTCCCTTCCGCGCGCGTCCCCGTGTTCCTGGTGACGCCAGGAGCCCGTAGGAACCCTCCGTCTCCACTGCCGTGCACCACAACGCCGCGGTCGCAAGTTGCCGAACTCCGGCCGCCGCCCTGAGCTCTGCTCCGGCGAGCTCCGCCGCCCCCGCAGCCCTCCGCGTGCTCCACTGGATGCGCGTGAGCGCGGGCTTCGCGTGGGTGGTCTCCGCCGCCCGAATGGTCGCCGGAACGGCGATCCCGAGCCCCTCCGCCGTCTCGGCCTCGCCGGCGGCTAAACGCCGGCGGGATTGACCGGTCAACCGCGCTAACCCCCCCCCCTGAGGCTGACATGTGGGCCCCGGTGCCCCCTAACCTTTTAATTAAGTTAGTTTAACCCCTGTTTAACCCCAGTGTCACTGACGTGTGGACCCCACACGTCAGGATTGACCTGGACAGCCGCGTTGACCGCTGATGCAATGATGACGTCATGCTGACGCAATTATACATTTTCTGGAATTAAAATAATTCAGAAAATCCAGAAAATGATTTAAACTTCAAAAATTCATAACAATTCAACCGTAGCTCAGATTTAAATAATTTATATATGAAAAATTATCAGAAAAATGCAACCTTTCCATCTGTACTAGTTTCATGCATGAAAAACCAACTTATACATGCTGAATATGGGAAAACACATTATGGCATATATAAGAGACCTAATTTAGAAATGCATTTGAACCTTTGGTTCAAATGGACTTCAAACCAATTGAACACTAGTTGCATTAGCTCAACAGCATCACATCTACATGCCATGTTCATGCATCATATTGTTGCATATGATTGTGTTTTGATTGCCGGCACCGTTCCTTCTCGATAGGTCCTGCTCCGGAGACGTTCCAGAGTACCTGTCTGTGAAGCAGTGCCTCCCTTGTTGATTTACCAGGCAAGCAAACCCCCTTGTTCATTTCGATAAAACCCTACTCTCTCGCTCCTGCTCTCAGTTATTGCATTAGGACAACAACGATTCATCTGCTACTTTGTGCTGCGGTAGTTGAACCCATTCCTCTGCATGACCTGTCATTGCCACAGTAAATAGTTGAAACCCACTAGCATGTGTAGGAGTTGATTGAAGCCACTGATGTGTTCCTACCATGCTATGCCTGCTATTGCTTAGAGTTGTGTCAGGTCTGATTCATTGGGAATGAATTGGAGTGTTACGATATGTTCTGATGCTGAGAGTGAAGTGTGTGAACACGATTTGGTAAAGGTAGCGGTGAGAGGCCATGTAGGAGTACATGGTGGGTTGTCTCACTGGAACCGTCCTTAAGCACTGAGTTCTGTGTATGTTGTCCAATGACTCGATACTACCACACATTGGGCTCCGGGCGCTCCAAGCCCTCTCGACTTATTAACCAACTTGATCTCTGTCCAGGAGTCGCAACTAGTTTCTGGTGTTTGTAGGTAGTGCTATTTTTCTACCAAGTGGCACCCGGCAGGGTGGGCTTGGGACAGACTAGGCACACGTGGCCCGGTGTACCGAGTGGCACCCGGTTGGTGGGCTCGGGAACCCTGTACACATCGTTTGGGGCCGTAAGCGACACCCCGGCCGGATCTCCTTGCGGATGGAACCCGAATAGGCGATAAACCTGGACTAGAGTCTTGTGTGGTTAGTCAGGTCGTGGCCGACACCCTCGCCAGGCTTCCGCTTGAAGGTTGCCGAGATACATGACGTGTACATGGCGGTAAGTGGCGAGAGCGTGTGTGAAGAAGTACACCCCTGCAGGGTTAACATGATCTATTCGAATAGCCGGGTCCGCGGTTATGGACTTCTTGGATGCTTACATGGTACATAGACAACTTGAAGTGGATACTATAAAATGCTCAAGACAAGTGTGAGTGCTATGGATGGCCTTCTCGTAGGGAGACGGGGATGAATCCATAGTAGTGTATTGTGTGGTGATTAGTGGACTCGTGTACGTTGTTTCACCTCAAGAGTTTCTGGTAGTCGTAGAACAGGATAGCCACAGAGTCAAAGCTGGCTTGCTGCAACTAAACCCCACATTACCCTCTTGATACAAATGCATGTATGATAGGATCTGATGTAAGTCTTGCTGAGTACCTTTGTACTCATGTTGCTTTATTTATGTTTTTGCAGCGGAGACTTCGGTCTTACTAGTGTTCTCGTGGACTTCGACTAGTAGCTAGTACCTCAGCTACGATCTTGATCGGATGTTGTAGATAGTCCGGCTCTTCAGCCTTTTTCATTTGTAGATGTCTGTACCCAGACATGTAATGCTTCCGCTTGTTGCTTGTATGCTCTGTATGACGGGTCTTGTGACCCCTGTTTGCAATAAATGCTATGATGGCTCTTCTGAGCCTTTATCTATATGATTGTTGAGTTATGCTGTGATGCCATGTTGTACAGCACATACTTGCATGTTATGCGTACGTGTAATGTGTATTGCTATGTGTGGGATCTGACTATCTAGTTGTTTATCTTTAGTAGCCTCTCTTACCGGGAAATGTCTCCTAGTGTTACCGCTGAGCCATGGTAGCTTGCTACTGCTCTGGAACACTTAGGCTGGCCGGCATGTGTCCTTCTTCGTTCCTGTGTCTGTCCCTTCGGGGAAATGTCACGCGATGAATACCGGAGTCCTGCTAGCCCGCTACAGCCCGGTTCACCGGAGTCCTGTTAGCCCAGTGCTACAGCCTGGATTCACTCGCTGATGACCGACACGTTCGATGCTGGGTCATGGATGCCTGTCCCTGTAAGTTAGTGCCACTTTGGGTTTACGACTAGCCATGTCAGCCCGGGCTCTTTATCATATGGATGCTAGCGACACCATCATATACGTGTGCCAAAATGCGCAAACGGTCCCGGGCAAAGGTAAGGCGACACCCGTGGGGATACCGTGCGTGAGGCCGCAAAGCGATATGAGGTGTTACATGCTAGATCGATGTGGCATCGAGTCGGGGTCCTGACAAGAGGCTACTAAAGATAAACAACTAGATGGTCAGATCCCACACATACCAAGCATTTCAATAACATACACACAATATGCTCGATATGTGCAAATACAACATGGCATCACAACATGACTCTACGACTCAAGTAATTTATTCAATAGGCTCCGAGGAGCGAGATATTACAAACAGGGATCTCATGACCCAACAATCAGAGCATACAAGTCAAAGCACAAGCGGAAGCTATCATGTCTGAGTACAGACATCTATAAATGAAAAAGGCTGAGAAGCCTGACTATCTATCAGATCCTGCCGAGGGCACAAGATCGTAGCTGAGGTAACAAGCTAAACGTCGAAGTCCACGCGGAACTACTAGCGAGACCGAAGTCTCTCTGCAAAAACATAAAATAGGCAAACGTGAGTACAAATGTACCCAGCAAGACTTACATCAGAACTAACTACATATGCATCATTATCAACAAAGGGATGGTGGGGTTTAACTGCAGCAAGCCAGCTTTGACTCGGTGGCTATCCTGAACTACGACTGCAAGTAACTCTTTTGAGGTGGCGCACACGAGTCCACATATTCACCATATCAATACACCACTATGGATCCGCTCCCGTCTCCCTACGAGAACGCCATCCATAGCACTCACGCTTATCTTGCGTATTTTAGAGTATCCACTTTCACTTGTCTATGAACTGATATAAGCAACCCAAAAGTCCTTTTCCGCGGACACGGCTATTCGAATAGTTGATGTTAACCCTGCAGGGGTGTACTTCTTCATACATGTTTCCACCACTTAGCGTCTGCACACGACATGTGCTCGGCAGACTTCAAGCGAAAGCCGACGTGGGTGTAGACCACGACCTACCTAAACACTCAAGTCTCTAGTCCAGGTTTATCGCCTATTCGGGTTCCATCCATGAGGAGATCCGGCCGGAGTTTCGCTCCCAGCCCCAAACGATGTGAACAGGGTTCCGTGACACCAAACGGGCGCCCGGTTTACCCGGCCACGTGCCTACCGCATCACAGCCCCCCCTACGGTCAGCGCTGTCCACGGCCTCCAGCATACTACAAACACCAGAAACTACTTGCAACTCCTGGACAGAGGACAAGGGTGAATAAGAAGTCGAGCGGGGTCATATTTCAGGGCCCAATGTATGGTAGTAGCTGAATCATGGATCACAAACACAGAACTCAGTTCCTGAGGACGGCTGCAATGAGACAACCCACCATGCACTCCTACATGGCCTCTCACCGCTACCTTTACCAAATCGTGTTCACACACTTAGCTCACACACAGTAGGACATGTTCACACGCCTCTGATTCATCCCCGATGAATCAGACCTGACTCAACTCTAAGCAGTAGCAGGCATGACAAACAAACATGAATGAGTAGGCACAACAGGGCTCAAACAACTCCTACTCATGCTAGTGGGTTTCATCTAATTACTGTGGAATGACAGGTCATGCAGAGGATAAAGGGATTCAGCTACCGCAGCAAGTAACAGATGAATCGATGTTGTCCTAATGCAGTAAAAGAGAGCAGGAGCGAGAGAGTGGGATTTTATCGGAATGAACAAGGGGGTTTTGCTTGCCTGGCACTTCTGAAGATAACATTGAGTCTTCATCAGTGTCAACGATCACATCATCGGTATCGCGTCTATCGAGAGGGGACAAATACCGGCAACACAGAAGGGAACACAATCAATGCAATGCACAATATGATGCATGCTCATGACATGGCAAAATGAATGTGTTTTGGGCTAAGGCACCTAAAACCAGATTAAATGAAATTGGTTTGAATCCAAAATTCAAATTCAAACTCCATATGTGATTAATTAAATGTCATTCACTTCATTTGCCCTAAACAGTAGTGACAAGTTGTTCTAACATGCATGAAAATGGTACAGATGGATTCCTTGAATTTTTCTGATAATTTTTCATATATAATTTATTTAATTTGGAGTTACGGTTAATTTTCTATGATTTATAGAAGTTTTAGCTATTTTCTGAAATTATTAAATCATTTAAGATTATTTAAATTCCAGAAAATACTTATTGCGTCAGCCTGACATCATCATGACGTCAGCAGGTCAACAGGGCGCCTCCAGGTCAAACCTGACTAGTGGGGTCCACTGGTCAGTGACACAGTGCTGACTAGTGTCGTTACAGGTGGGCCAGGTCAACGACCACGTCAGCAGAGTCAATGCTGACGGGTGGGGCCACTGGATTAGTTAAAAACTAAACAGAAACTAATCTATGATTAATTAGCAGGTGGGCCCTGCTGTCAGTGTCACAAAGCGGTGGTTATGGTTAATTAAGCCAGCCACGTCACTGGCCACCGGAGTTCGACCGGCGGCGACCCGGAACGCGGCGGAAGTTCACCGGGGTTGCGCTACGGGCGACGGCTGGACGCGCGAAGGGCACCAGAAGGTAGCCCGTGCCCGTGCGCAACTAGGGGGGCCAACGAGAGGCGTGGGGTGGGCCGGGGTTCGCCGGAATGAAGCCCGAGGCGGGGCCGGAGCTCGGGGTTCGCGGGACTGGCGCTGCAGCTCACAAACGAGGGAGCTGAGGCGCTGGAGGGGCTCTACGCGTCACGGCTAGCGCAACGATGCACGCCCGTGACCAAATGGTCACCGGGATTTCGCCGGCGACGAGTCTGTGCGGCGGAGCGTCTCGGCTCCGGTAGAGGGGGCGGCTAGAGCTCGAAATCGGACTTGGGGTTAGGGGGAAACGAAGCAGGGACTCACGGGGATCGTGCAGGGAGGGTCAGCGAGCTCGGGGAAGCGACGATGGTGGGATTGACGGTGAAGATCCTCGGCGCCGCGATGGAAACGGCGATGCCGGCGGCGTTGTGGCGCATCGTAGTTCCATGGCTTGGTGGGAGGTCGAGGATGTCGTGACGGAGCTCTCGAGCACGCTGGATGGGCGAGGGAGGGCTGGTGGCCTCGGTGGTTGCGAGCGACGTCAGCGGCGGCTTTCGGTCATGGAGGGGAAGCAGAGGAGCGAGGGTGAGGGAGGTCCAGAGAGCGAGGGAGAAGTGAGAGGGGGTCGGGGAGGCACGTGGCGTCACTAGAGGGCTTGGGGAGGAAGCAGCAGGTGCCAGAGCAGGGTGGAGGTGGCGCGCATGCGGCGTCGCGGTGTCCGCGTCCTTCTGGCGAGGAG
The DNA here is from genome assembly GCF_018294505.1 of Triticum aestivum. Lineage (NCBI taxonomy): Eukaryota > Viridiplantae > Streptophyta > Magnoliopsida > Poales > Poaceae > Triticum > Triticum aestivum. The sequence goes on along the minus strand of NC_057813.1, from coordinate 290,421,484 downwards.
GAAGACACAGGGAAGTAGCGGTGGCGGGCTGGGCCGAGCTGCTGGGCCAGGTGGGCTACTAGGTGAGCGCCAGGTAAGGTTTCTCTTCCTCTGTTTTATATTTTTTTTTCTATTTATTATAGTTTGTTTTGATTTAGTTTAGCAACTAAATCATTTAAAATAAATCTGTAGATTTTTATGTGGGTTGCTAAAATATATACAAAAGCCACTACAAACTTCCGGAATTATTCGGAGTCATATTTAATATATATTAAAATATAAATCCAAAGCAAAATAGTTATTGGATTAATTCAAGGCCAAAATAATTATCTCTGTGACTCCAAAAATTTTGGTTTAAATTTTACCTCTTAGCCAATTTTCCATGGAATACCGCAGGAACATTTTCTTGGACACATTTGAGAAGATTTAAATGTTGGTTATTTTTAGAGGTTTCCTGAGCTTTTGAAAATTCCTCAATTCAAATTTCATTTGAATTTAACATGATGCACACCTGAGGTCTAGCCTAGTGCATAAGAGGACCAGGGATGTGACAACTCACCCCCACTAAACAAGAATCTCGTCTCGAGATTCAAGCGTAGGGTAAGATGAAGGGGAAACGCAAACTAGTACAATCTTCACGATCCAGGGTGCACTTCATAGGAACTTTGATTCGAACACCATCTTTGTCTTGTCGTCTTGCTCTGAGAACTCCAGCTAATCATGAAAAGAAGAGGAAAGGAAAACTCTAGAAGGATCGGTCTTCTCGAAGGTCGAACAACTCAGGATCAACTCACGGAATGAGACTTAGAACCATCTCTCTCGGTTGAGACACAAGATACACATCAAGAGGGTGGACAGAAACGGATGACGAGGGTTCACTAGGTAGACAACAATTCCACACCTAAGAAGGTGGTAAACAATTGTCAGCGTAGCGAGGAGTTGAGTTGCCATGATACCACGACGAAACATCCTGGAGGAGGGTGATTCGTAGATTATTATCTTAAGTGGCAAAAAGAATTACTTTTGATTCAGAGATCATTGGAACTCTTTATACCAGCCTAAGGTAATCACAAGCGATCATTTGGAGGGGGTCGGTAGAATGGCATACTCGGACTTGGATGATGTGGATTACCTTGTTGAAGACAACGTAATGGATGAATTTGCTTATCACCGGAAATGGAAGAGACCCGTGGTAGAATGGCACATTGGCGGTGCAAGCTGGGAACAAAATGCAAATGCTGGGAATGATTCTAGTAACTGGGGAGAGGCTCAACAATAGAGAGTTATTCCACTATTGGAATGGTTATAGCATAACCGAGGAAGTTGAGAGCAAACCTAGTTAATGTCGACGGTAACACCTAACGCTTGTGCGTGCTCTCAAGAACTTGAGCATTTCCATATTCATCAAGATTTTACCAATATCCGTGTCAAGGATTCTGGCAACACAACTTACTACCATGATGAATGAGGAAGGATGACGCAGATGCAAAGGAAGATAACACTTTCTCAGATTTCACCTTAGCGAGGCCAAGGAAACAAAATCTGGACGATCGACCGAGAGACATTTAGCACTCCGCTTCTAATGTTCTCCTTGATGTGCTAGTGTAACCCATTCATAGAAATGGTTTGATATCTAGAACATCAAGTAAAAAGGTCGGACTTCGGGAGCACAAGAATCCATAAGGAACAACTAGGGAGGTAAACCCTACGAAATCCTTATGGGGAGGTGGCCAACTTCTTAATCAAGATACTACAATAATAGGTCTTTCGGCTGGGTGGTGCTGGCCACGACATCCACTTTGCCAGTTATCGAGAGACCAATATTATAGTTCTTGGGAAATGTTCCAACCATCATATCTGCCTGAGATTCAGATCTGGTTGGTGTTAGGATATTCCAGACTCATCGAGTCTAGGAAGAAAAATGAAGGTTTGCAACACAATTCGACGAGATGACGTTGCGAGATTCTCGGGAAATGAACTACGATAGCAAGCTCCAAAACATGAGCTGGTTCTGCTACAAACATGTGAACACGTTGTCCAAGACAAGCATGACCACAAAGTAGTCTTATAATAAAACACTACCGAGTTCAGGAGGGGGAACCATCAGCGAGGATATCGAAGTTTTGTACAAATCCATCTGGTACCTTCGGGACTAGCACTTAAAACTTATTAATCTTGAACAAATCAATCAGTGGCTTGGTGTGCTAGGGACCCATATAGAATGGAGGTTGCAAGTCTCCGAACCACAGAATACTTCGCACGTATGCATGACTGATTTGGGATGATTCCAAAGGAAACAACATTGACTTTCTCGAATCCACGGCGGCAACTTGCATCAAATGCACATGGACTGGAGGAAGTCACTTCTTACATCCGAACATTTGCTCCATGAACTAGCATGAAGAAATGCTTTCAAAAGTTTCCAACACTAACTTAATGTTCAACAAAATCATGGAGGGAATAAGGATGTTGTCAATGGGCTCAACAACAATTCATCCGGGTTTCCTTTTAAAAGGAATTCCATAGTTAAGTGAACAAGTGATAGCATTGGTCAGACCAAAGATGTAAGGGTGTATGCTCGAGGGATCAACCACGAGTAAGACAACATTACGAGCATCGTTGGTACTGATTTGATTTGACGATAGCCCACACTCAAATCAAAGGATTGATAAGACAATAGGTCCAGCAACTGATCACAGGGACCAATCGATGAAGATATCATCTTTCTTCAACACACACTACACAAGAATATCCCTTTGGAACGAACTAAGTCAGACAAGCTTTTATCTTCCAACTCTCCAAGTTGTTGTCTAGCTTAACCAACTAGCTCAGGGATATCTAACACCGATTCTTGGAGAGAGGGTGGTTCACAAGAAACCAACTTGATCACGGGCTCAACATAACGGTCAGGTGACGACCTGGTGATACTTCCGAGAAGATATTCAGAAAATCATGAACCACCGGTATGTTACTAAGCTTGAGAACAATCTCGCTTTTGAGGGCAAGACGATATGATCAAATGAGTGAGGACTTGACAAGATCCTAACTCATCAATCGAAGGGTGCACCGAAATAAGGACTAGGTAGCACGATCAGTCTTAGAAGGATGATTCAAAAACCAACACGCTAAGAATGAGGTTATCGTCCATTTAACTACCAAGCAACGAGGTTGCTGGGAGTATTGATTTCACACATCACAATTCATTTGTCGGTATTCCGGTTGCATCAACACGAGGGCCGAGGAATGACTAATGATGGTGAGAAGTATCACTACGTCAAAATTCATGAGAGTTGGTGCAGTTCTCATGACAATTCTGACATAAAGGGGGTAATACTCCAAGGTAGAACAGAACCAAAAGCTGGATTGGCATTTGATCTGCGGAATACAACTATTTTGACCCAATCCTAGATATGGATGAGGTACTGGAGTTTGTTTCTCCAAGTCATTCAGGACAGAATGGCTGGACGGACCACAAGGGTAATAGGCATCGATAAACGAATGCATGCATACTCCTGACTATCAATTGACAGACGAGGGTCAGAATGCAACTAAAGAGAACAACTCAAAGGAACATATAATTTTCTGAGTTGTGGATGCATAGATTAGTATGTCGAACGAAGTTCAACATATTTCTTCCGGATAACCCATGCAGAAAGGTAGAACTGGCGGAGCCACAATATATAATGGAGAACTCATCAAGAATAATCCTGTTGTGATATTTCAGTTCAACGAGGAACTTCTGCCATAAGTAGTTCATGGTATTTGGAAGAAGAAGATACCACGGACTTCAAGGACTATCGCAAAGGTTACTAATATCCTAAAGGAACTAGTAATTACTATCAACATGAAGTAGGTAGAGTGAATCTCGGGTTCAGAACCCAGGAATAGAATACCTACTAACTAAATGGCATCACGGGATGCTTTCGATAATGACGGCCAGAGTCATCACACTGGAGCATAAATCATGGCTAGGCTACTAGATGATCCCCTGAGACACCTAAGGTCATAATAGTAACTCCAACATAATGTCAAGGCAATAGAATACCTCAACTCAACAATTAGTGTGATTGAGCTGGCATAAAGGAACATCGAAACCAGAGGGAAAGGATTTTGCAAATGCATCAGACTATTTAGAAACCTGGAATGACTCGGACAGCATAACGGCTGTAAATGCTCAGAAAAGATTTGAGACATTCACAAAAATGGTGGCATAACCACTCAGAAGCACAATATCAAGGTTTCGAGATCAACAATTAACATACGGGAGTAGTAGGAACTGAACTGAGACTTAAATCCAACAATCTTATAAGTCCACTGATTAGTAACACGTGATCCTGATAGAAAGAAGAGATAGCCTAGTTCTTAATCCCCGTAGGAAAGATAAGATGACTCAGATCAGAAGGCCATGAGGTATAAGGAGTAAAAAGAGCCTTACGTTCCATCCCACAATCAATTCCCTTATATAACTAAAGAATTTCTAGACTCAACTTCGACCAGTTTGGCTTGGTAATCCTACAGGCAGTCAAGCTCTGATACCAACGCTGTCAGGACCCCGACTCAATGCCACATCGATCTAGCATGTAACACCTCATATCACTTTGCGGCCTCACGCACGGTATTCCCACGGGTGTCGCCTTACCTTAGCCCGGGACCGTTTGCGCCTTTTGGCACACGTATATGACAGTGTCGCTAGCATCCATATGATAAGGAGCCCGGGCTGACATGGCTAGTCGTAAACCCAAAGTGGCACAGACTTACAGGGACAGGCATCCATGACCCAGCATCGAACGTGTCGGTCATCAGCGAGTGAAACCAGGCTGTAGCACTGGGCTAGCAGGACTCCGGTGAACCGGGCTGTAGCGGGCTAACAGGACTCCGGTATTCATCGCGTGACATTTCCCCGAAGGGACAGACACAGGAACGAACAAGGACACATGCCGGCCAGCCTAGGTGTTCCGGAGCAGTAGCAAGCTACCATGGCTCGGTGGAAACACTAGGAGACATTTCCCCGTAAGAGAGGCTACTAAAGATAAACAACTAGATGGTCAGATCCCACACATACCAAGCATTTCAATAACATACACACAATATGCTCGATATGTGCAAATACAACATGGCATCACAACATGACTCTACGACTCAAGTAATTTATTCAATAGGCTCCGAGGAGCGAGATATTACAAACAGGGGTCTCATGACCCAACAATCAGAGCATACAAGTCAAAGCACAAGCGGAAGCTATCATGTCTGAGTACAGACATCTATAAATGAAAAAGGCTGAGAAGCCTGACTATCTATCAGATCCTGCCGAGGGCACAAGATCGTAGCTGAGGTAACAAGCTAAACGTCGAAGTCCACGCGGAACTACTAGTGAGACTGAAGTCTCTCTGCAAAAACATAAAATAGGCAAACGTGAGTACAAATGTACCCAGCAAGACTTACATCAGAACTAACTACATATGCATCATTATCAACAAAGGGATGGTGGGGTTTAACTGCAGCAAGCCAGCTTTGACTCGGTGGCTATCCTGAACTACGACTGCAAGTAACTCTTTTGAGGTGGCGCACACGAGTCCACATATTCACCATATCAAATACACCACTATGGATCCGCTCCCGTCTCCCTACGAGAACGCCATCCATAGCACTCACGCTTATCTTGCGTGTTTTAGAGTATCCACTTTCACTTGTCTATGAACTGTACAAGGGGTCCACGTTTCCATATCCGAGGAATTCGGCTATTCGAATAGATAATGATAACCCTGCAGGGGTGTACTTCTTCACACACGCTTCCGCCACTTTATCGCCCTGTACACGTCATGTACCTCGGCAACCTTCAAGCGGAAGCCGGGCGAGGGAGTCGGCCACGACCCTGACTACCGACAAGTCTCTAATCCAGGTTTATCGCCTATTCGGGTTCCATCCGCAAGGAGATCCGGCCGGGGTGTCGCTTACGGCCCCAAACGATGTGTGCAGGGTTCCCAAGCCCACCAACCGGGTGCCACTTGGTACACCGGGCCACTGTGCCTAGTCTGTCCCAAGCCCACCTGTACCCGGGTGCCACTTGGTAGACTACTAACACTAACCTACAAACACCAGAAACTACTTGCAACTCCTGGACAGAGGACAAGGGTGAATAAGAAGTCGAGCGGGGTCATATTTCAGGGCCCAATGTATGGTAGTAGCTGAATCATGGATCACAAACACAGAACTCAGTTCCTGAGGACGGCTGCAATGAGACAACCCACCATGCACTCCTACATGGCCTCTCACCGCTACCTTTACCAAATCGTGTTCACACACTTAGCTCACACACAGTAGGACATGTTCACACGCCTCTGATTCATCCCCGATGAATCAGACCTGACTCAACTCTAAGCAGTAGCAGGCATGACAAACAAACATGAATGAGTAGGCACAACAGGGCTCAAACAACTCCTACTCATGCTAGTGGGTTTCATCTAATTACTGTGGAATGACAGGTCATGCAGAGGATAAAGGGGTTCAGCTACCGCAGCAAGTAACAGATGAATCGATGTTGTCCTAATGCAGTAAAAGAGAGCAGGAGCGAGAGAGTGGGATTTTATCGGAATGAACAAGGGGGTTTTGCTTGCCTGGCACTTCTGAAGATAACATTGAGTCTTCATCAGTGTCAATGATCACATCATCGGTATCGCGTCTATCGAGAGGGGACAAATACCGGCAACACAGAAGGGAACACAATCAATGCAATGCACAATATGATGCATGCTCATGACATGGCAAAATGAATGTGTTTTGGGCTAAGGCACCTAAAACCAGATTAAATGAAGTTGGTTTGAATCCAAAATTCAAATTCAAACTCCATATGTGATTAATTAAATGTCATTCACTTCATTTGCCCTAAACAGTAGTGACAAGTTGTTCTAACATGCATGAAAATGGTACAGATGGATTCCTTGAATTTTTCTGATAATTTTTCATATATAATTTATTTAATTTGGAGTTACGGTTAATTTTCTATGATTTATAGAGGTTTTAGGTATTTTCTGAAATTATTAAATCATTTAAGATTATTTAAATTCCAGAAAATACTTATTGCGTCAGCCTGACATCATCATGACGTCAGCAAGTCAACAGGGCGCCTCCAGGTCAAACCTGACCAGTGGGGTCCACTGGTCAGTGACACAGTGCTGACTAGTGTCGTTGACAGGTGGGGCCAGGTCAACGGCCACGTCAGCAGAGTCAATGCTGACGGGTGGGGCCACTGGATTAGTTAAAAACTAAACAGAAACTAATCTATGATTAATTAGAAGGTGGGGCCCTGCTGTCAGTGTCACAAAGCGGTGGTTAGTGGTTAATTAAGCCAGCCACGTCACTGGCCACCGGAGTTCGACCGGCGGCGACCCGGAACGCGGCGGAAGTTCACCGGGGTTGCGCTACGGGCGACGGCTGGACGCGCGAAGGGCACCAGAAGGTAGCCCGTGCCCGTGCGCAACTAGGGGGGCCAACGAGAGGGCGTGGGGTGGCCGGGGTTCGCCGGAATGAAGCCCGAGGCGGCGGCCGGAGCTCGGGGTTCGCGGGACTGGCGCTGCAGCTCACAAACGAGGGAGCTGAGGCGCTGGAGGGGCTCTACGGGTCACGGCTAGCGCAACGATGCACGCCCGTGACCAAATGGTCACCGGGATTTCGCCGGCGACGAGTCCGTGCAGCGGAGCGTCTCGGCTCCGGTGAGGGGCGGCTAGAGCTCGAAATCGGACTTGGGGTTAGGGGGAAACGAAGCAGGACTCACGGGGATCGTGCAGGGAGGGTCAGTCGAGCTCGGGGAAGCGACGATGGTGGCGAATTGACGGTGAAATCCTCGGTGGCCGGCGATGGAAACGGCGATGCCGGCGGCGTTGTGGCGCATCCCGTAGTTCCATGGCTTGGTGGGAGTCGAGGATGTCGTGACGAGCTCTCGAGCACGCTGGATGGGCGAGGGAGGGCTGGTGGCCTCGGTGGTTGCGAGCGACGTCGGCGACGGCTTTCGTCATGGAGGGGGAAGCAGAGGAGCGAGGGGGAGGGAGGTCCAAGAGAGCGAGGGAGAAGTGAGAGGGGGTCGGGGAGGCGCGTGGCGTCACCAGAGGGATTGGGGAGGAAGCAGGAGGTGGCCAGAGCAGGGTGGAGGTGGCGGGCACGGCGGCGTCGCGGTGTCCGCGTCCTTCTGGCGAGGAGGAAGACGACAGGGAAGTAGCGGTGGCGGGCTGGGCCGAGCTGCTGGGCCAGGTGGGCTACTAGGTGAGCACCAGGTAAGGTTTCTCTCCTCTGTTATATTTTTTTTCTATTATCTGTAGTTTGTTTTGATTTAGTTTAGCAACTAAATCATTTAAATAAATTCTGTAGATTTTTATGTGGCTTGCTAAAATATATACAAAGCCACTCACAAACTTCCAGAATTATTGGAGTCATATTTAATATATATTAAATATAAATCCAAAGCAAATAGTTATTGTATTAATTCAAATGGCCAAAATAATTATCTCTGTGACTCCAAAAATATTGGTTTAAATTTTACCTCTTACCAATATTTCCATGGAATAGCAGGAACATTTTCTTGGACACATTTGAGAAGATTTAAATGTTGGTTATTTTTAGAGGTTTCCTGAGGCTTTTGAAAATTCCTCAATTCAAATTTCATTTGAATTTAAACATGATGCACACCTGAGGTCTAGCCTAGTGCATAACAGGACCAGGGATGTGACAGAAGAATCTACTATTTTCACACTAAAAAGCTTCGCATTGGTAATGGCAATATTAATGGAAAAGGGGTTATTCAAGATTTCTTTACTTGTTCCGGTGCGTTACCCACTATGGGTGGACCTATTCTTCATAAAACTAGTAGTCTTTGGGATGTTATATCTTTGCTCGTGGTTGAACTTGAAAGACATTTTGTTCACATGAATCCATCCATACCAAGGATTTTTCTAGAGTTTTCTAACATTGAGCATTCTTTTGTTAAGCGTGTAGCTACCATCTTTCTAGCACATGAGTTTAGATTTATAATAAAAGAAGCTAGTGAAACTTTTGCGCATTACAAGGTAGATGGTGGTCGTCCTTCCGTAGAGGCAATTATCTTTAACCAAGAGGACATAATGCATTTACAATCCCTAGATCATGATGCTTATAATGAAAATTTAAGAAAGAGGGTTCCTACCGATGTTTTAGTTGATAGAATTTCTGAGCTTAATGATGATTTGGCTATTCAGAACAATGGGTTGGGTTTCTCTCTTGAACAAGATCTCATGACTTTTTGCCAAAAGAATGCTTATAATGATGAGTTGGTTATATAACATAAAGGGCCAAAGCAGGAATCTATTCCTCCCGAGCTTGATCTTGGGGGTGTTTATCCCATTAAATTTAGCCATTTTGATTACTTTTGCTTGCCCCAAAGAAAACTTGCTGCTGAACATAGAGAGTACGATATGAGCTTTCGAGATTTGCCTTATCATTACTATGACAATACCTAGATCTATTTGTTTTTTTTGCCTAGCTAAGGGCGTTAAACAATAGCGCTTGTTGGGAGGAACCCAATTTTATTTTTGTTCCTTCCTCTTTGTCCTGTTTAGTAATAAATAATTCATCGAGCCTATAGTTAGATGTGGTTTTGTGTTTTAGTTAGTGTTTGTGCCAAGTTAAACCTTTAGGATAGCTTATGGTGATAGTTGTGTTGATCCTACTAAAAAATATAAACTTTTGCGCCTAGTAAATAATTTCCAGGATTTTATTGAAATGTGCCTTTGATCTGATTCTTTTTGCTCTGGATTGGTACATAAATTTCTCAGCTTGTCCTAATGTTTCTTAATTTTTGGAGTTACAGAAGTATTCAAGAGTTACAGATTACTACAGACTGTTCTGTTTTTGACAGATTATGTTTTCCATGTGTTGTTTGCTTATTTTGATGAATCTATGGGTAGTATCGGGGGGGGGGTATGAACCATGGAAAATTTGGAATACAATAGATATTACACCTATATAAATGAAGAATGAGTTTGAAATAGTACCTTAAAGTGGTGATTTATTTTCTTATACAAACAGAGCTCATGAGAGTTCCTGTTGAGTTTTGTGTTGTGAAGTTTTCAAGTTTTGGGTAAGGATTTGATGGACTATGGTATAAGTAGTGGCAAGGGCCAAAGCTTGGGGATGCCCAAGGCAGCCCAAGGTAATATTCAAGGACAACCAAAAACCTAAGCTTGGGGATGCCCCGGAAGGCATCCCCTCTTTCGTCTTCGTCTATGGGTAACTTTACTTGAGGCTATATTTTTATTCACCACATGATATATGTTTTCCTTGGAGCGTCTTGTATGATTTGAGTCTTTGCTTTTTAGTTTTCCACAATCATCCTTGCTGTACACACCTTTTGGGAGAGACACGCATGAATCATGATTTATTAGAATACTGTATGTGCTTCACTTATATCTTTTGAGCTAGGCAATATTGCTCTAGTGCTTCACTTATATCTTTTTAGAGCACGGCGTTGGCCTTAATTTATAGAAATTTACAAACTCTCATGCTTCACATATATTATTTTGGGAGTCTTTTAGGACATCATGGTAATTTGCATTGGTTATAAATTTAGTCCTAATATGATAGGCATCCAAGAGGGATATAATAAGAACTTTCATATAAAGTGCATTGTATACTATGAGATGTTTGATTCTTTATGATCATTTTGAGATATGAAGATGGGGATATTAGAGTCATGTTAGTGGAGTAATTGTGAATTTGAGAAATACTTGTGTTGAGGTTTGTGATTCCCGTAGCATGCACGTATGGTGAACCGTTATGTAACGAAGTTGGAGCAACAAGTATTTATTGATTGTCTTCCTTATGAGTGGCGGTCGGGGATGAGCGATGGTCTTTTCCTACCAATCTATCCCCCTAGGAGCATGCACGTAGTACTTCGTTTCGATGACTAACAGTTTTTTTTGCAACAAGTATGTGAGTTCTTTATGACTAATGTTGAGTCCATTGATTATACACACCCTCACCCTTCCACCATTGCTAGCCTCTCTTGTACTGTGCAACTTCCGCCGGTACCATACACCCACCATATATCTTCCTCAAAACAACCACCATACCTACCTATTATGGCATTTCCATAGCCATTCCGAGATATATTGCCATGCAACTTTCCACCGTTCCGTTTATGACACGCTTCATCATTGTCATATTGCTTTACATGATCATGTAGTTGACATCGTATTTGTGGCAAAGCCACCTTTCATAATTCTTTCATACATTTCACTCTTGATTCATTGCACACCCAGGTACACCGTCTGAGGCATTCACATAGAGTCATGTTTTTTCTAAGCATTGAGTTGTAATTTTTTGAGTTGTAAGTAAATAGAATTGTGATGATCATCATTAGAGCATTGTCTCATGCGAGGAAATAAAAAAATGAGGCCAAAGAAGCCAAGAAAAAAGGAAAATAAGAAAAAGAAAAAATGAGAGAAAAATGGAGAAGGGGAAATGTTACTATCCTTTTTCCACACTTGTGCTTCAAAGTAGCACCATGATCTTCATGGTAGAGAGTCTCATGTTATGTCACTTTCATATACTTGTGGGAATTTTTCATTATAGAACTTGGCTTGTATATTCCAATGATGGGCTTCCTCAAATGCCCTAGGTCTTCATGAGCAAGCAAGTTGGATGCACACGCACTTAGTTTCTTTTTGAGCTTTCATAAACTTATAGCTCTAGTGCATCCATTGCATGGAAATCCCTACTCACTCACATTGATATCTATTGTTGGGAATCTCCATATCCCATTGATATGCCTAGTTGATGTGAGACTATCTCCCTCTTTTTTGTCTCTCCATAACCAACATATTCTCTTCCACCATACTGCTATGTCCATGGCTCATGGTCATGTATTGCGTGAAAGTTGAAAAGGTTTGAGAACATCAAAAGTATGAAACAATTGCTTGGTTTGTCATCGGGGTTGTGCATGATTTGAGTATTTTGTGTGATGAAGATGGAGCATAACCAGACTATATCATTTTGTAGGTATAATCTTTCTTTGCCCAAGTTATTTTGAGAGGACATAATTGCCTTGTTAGTATGCTTGAAGTATTATTGTTTTTATGTCAATATTAAACTTTTGTTTTGAATCTTACGGATCTGAACATTCATGCCACAATAAAGAGACTACATGGATAAATATGTTAGGTAGCATTCCACATCAAAAGTTCTGTTTTTATCATTTTTACCTACTCGAGGACAAGCAGAAATTAAGCTTGGGGATGCTTGATACGTCTCCAACGTATCTATAATTTTTTTATTGTTCCATGCTATTATATTATCTGTTTTGGATGTTTTATATGCATTAATATGCTATTTTATATTATTTTTGGGACTAACCTATTAACCTAGAGCCTCGTGCAAGTTTCTATTTTTTTGCCTATTTTAAAGTTTCACATAAAAGGATTACCAAACAGAGTAAAACTTTCGTGATGATCTTTCTTGGACCAGAAGCAAACCAGGAGACTTGGAGAAGAAGTTGGAGGAGCCACGAGGTGGCCACGAGGGTGGAGGGTGCACCCAGTGGGTTAGGGCGCGCCCCCTACCTCATGGGCCCCTCATGGGTCTCCTGACCTAATTCTATCACCCATATATACTCTTATACCCCCAAAACCATCAGGGGGAGCCACGAAAAGACTTTTCCACCACTGCAACCTTCTGTACCCATAAGATCCCATCCATGGGCCTTTTCCGGCGTCCTGCCGGAGGGCGATTCGATCACTGAGGGCTTCTACATCAACGCCATTGCCCTTCCGATGAAGCGTGAGTAGTTTACACTACAAGAAACCTGTTAATCCATGACGGATTTCTGATGACATTTTTGGAAACTGTCATGAATGACCTCGTACAACCCCGCAAGCCCACCGAAAGCCCGCTAAAGCCCGTGTACCCGTTTCTGTATAAAAACCTAACCCTAATTCTCCTACTTGGCTCATCCTCTCTGTCCTTGGCCACCTCCCCGTCTCCCACAGCACGCCGCCACCCACCACCTCCTCGCGTTCCTTCCACACCTCGCTGTCGGCCCTCCCCCTCCCTTCCCCTCACCTCGCAGCTCCGGCAACAACCAGATTCATTGTATCTCCCACCCATCCATCCTTCTTGCAACACATCTTCGGCCCCTTCATCCTCTAGTCCGGCTGGATCCACCGCTCCTGGTCTCTGGCGCTCGCCCGCGACCCGTAGCCATTGCTAGGTTTTCGGCTGTGGCATCGTGTGCAGCGCTACACATCTTTGATAGATCATCTCCGTCCACACAATGCATCTCAGAAATCTCCTCTCCATCCACACCGTTCCCCCTCGCGCCCACCATGTGGGATGCGCGGTGTTGTCGCCGTCCAACATCGAGCAGCGGGCGACCAACTACAGGGCTGCCGTCGGCGAGACCTTCTTCTCCACCAAGGTTAAGCCCCCCGCCTGACCCAAATCACACTAACCTCATCCCTGATGCCCCTCTCTCATGATTCAGTCGGATCCCCTCGTCTGTGCGTGCAGGAAGTGTAGGGCCCAACAGTTTGTGAATCGTTTCTGAGCACTTGGCATTTAAGGAGCAGCTTGTCGATGCTATATGTTCAGGATGAAATCTTAGCAGTTGTAGGTAAATTGTTCATTCTACCTGTACAACTTTATGAATTCATTCTCTCTATTTAGACAACAGTCAAATTTGTGCTTGAGCTTGATACACCCAGTACTCCATATTCTGTTTTTGGGTTCACAGTGTGTTGTTGACTCGTCTGATTGATGAACTTTTTTTTCAATTGCAGATGTATCTGAGGGAGGAAGACAAGGAGTGATGTAGTTGTGCAACTTCTTGCTGCTGAAACCTTGTTGTTTTGTTTGTTTTTATAAGACTGTAGGGCACACCTCAATTGAAATCACAGCTGCACTAGAGCAATTTTGTTTCAGAATGCCACATTGGTGGTGATGTCTGAATGCAAGTGCACCAAGTTAAAATCTTATTGATGAGTTTTCTTCCAATCATTGTATACTATACTGTAGGGCACACTTAATGATGCATGCGTATTTGGACAGTTCGCTTCACTTTTTTTCCTATATAGATTGATAAAAGGCCCAACACTGACAGGGTCAATTGCAGCCTTCTCTATCTGTAAGAGTGTGTTCTGTGTGCGTGCTAACAAGGTGGCGGCAGCTGCTATCAAGAGGTCCGGTGCAGCAGCTGGTGTGCTCTGCTTGCTTCCTCTCTAAATCTTTGACACTGAATTTTCTCTTAATTGTTTATGTATCTTGCACACTGCAGGGTACCAAATAGAGATAAACTGCAACATACCAAGTAGAGACAAACCACTGCACTGTGGTAAGTGGTCTTCTATCAAAATGTAATTCAGTTTAGTTTTCTACCAAGATCTAATTTAGTTTAGATTTTTTTCCCTAGGTCTTGGAGACATTATTTTTGTTACTGTATTATCATGTCAACATGTCCTGTTTAGAGTTTTCTCACTAGGCACTTCTTTTTTCTTTCCTTTTTGTCTCCTACATCCTGCTGAATATGCATTGGATAAATAAGTTTAATCTGAATCTAATTAGAAAATTATGTCATTATATTGTGGCAGTTCTATAGTAAGAATATAGAGGTTTAAACCTGTTAATTTGTGTACTAAGCACATGTATTAGTGAGTCAGTTTAGAGCAGCAGTACTACTATTAGTTGTGCAGCTACTAGTACTAGTACCAACGCCACGTGTTAGCTCACTCTCTCTCAACCTAGAGCCACACACTAAGCTAGCACTTGCTTACACAGTAACACAACACATTTTTTTCTTCAACTCCTTTGCTCCATGCCTAAGTCCCCCTCCTCAATAGTGCTCCTGACAAGTGATCCCAAATCTTTTTCTTAATGTTATTCCTCTGTTTTATTCGGTCACTTAACAATCTAATTGTCTGTATTATGATCTCTTGTTTTTGGGATGCAGGTCTAGGCAGCGCTAGCAGCTGTGCCACCGCATGGCGCACAATATAGCTTAAGAGGGCGGCCGCGGTGGAGCTGCTCCACGATTAAACAGGGATTAGTTCTCTACTACCACTCCTATTATTTCCAGTACCCAGCTCAAGTGTTACTGAATTGCACCTATTTAGTTCATCTAGTTCAGAGTTACGCATTTTTCACTAGGGTTTTCAACTGATTTGTTTGTGCCCCATTGATCTTGGTGGTTAAATTTATCATCTTATGCACTTGAATCGAAGTAATCCCAGTATGCATGTGGCTAAAATTAATAACTGATACTTTGTAACCACTAGCTCAGTATCTCTTGACAGAACCATTTGCCACTTCTATAGATCTATTAGTGGCCATGGGTCTTAATTATTTTGTACGCCATTTGAAGTTTAGTTGACAAACAAGTGTTGTTTACTATTGTTAGTGCCCTGATAAATGTTCAGTTTCATGTGTAAACTTGTTGAGATATGAACATCAGAACCTTACGCCAGCCAGACCGACGAGCAGTGGCTCCGCGTCATGGATATTTTTTGTTAGTGATACAATTTTTTGGCAGATTTATACGGCCTCAACTGGTGCTGCTATAGTACATGAGTTTTGCTATGTATGTTCAATTACATTATCACTTATAAGTCAACTTGATTAAACTTCCATCTAACACATTTCTATTTGGATTAATTTGTAGCAATCTCATGTTTATGGTTGTTTTATAACAGATACTTTATTATTCTCATTTGTAGGCATAGTAAGATTTATGGATTTTAGAGAACATGCAATTGATTTTTGAAATTTCTTCTAATTCTCTTGTTTCTACTACTATCTATTCATATCTTTAAATGTCTAATGTTGTTGTAAATATGGTAGGTATGATTGGGTAGCAGACTACTTGGTGCTGTCCATCACAATCCGCCAAGACATATAGTTGCTATGAGGAGGGCCGAGGACATAACATGAATAACAACCTTAGTAGTTTATATGTTCTGTTGTTGTAAATTGGATTGTACTGGACTACTAGTTCCTAACCTTGTTGTGTGATATATTGTATTATTGGTGACAGTAGGGGCAACAAGGCATGTATTGTATTATTGCCATCGAGGATAAAAATATGGGGTTTTCATCATATTTCTTGAGTTAATTTCTCTACATCATCTCATCAAACTTAATGCGTTACTCCGCAGACTAAGGCATAGCCTAGTGGTGGGAAGGGTTTGATGCCTTCCCACCCATCCTGGTTCAAGGCATGGTACTTGCAATTTGGATTTGTTGCACCAATTATACTGTAAGGTGTTCCCTTACAGTCTTTTTGTCAAAAAAATGCGTTACTCCATTCTTTATGAACTTAATACTCTAGACGCATGCTGGATAGCGGTATATGTGTGGAGTAATAGTAGTAGATGCAGAATCATTTCGATCTACTTGAGACGGACGTGATGCCTATGTTCATGATCATTGCCTTAGATATCGTCATAATTATGTGCTCTTCTATCAATTGCTCGGCAGTAATTTGTTCACCCACCGTATTATTTGTTATCTTGAGAGAAGCCACTAGTGAAACCTATGGCCCTGTGTCTCTTTTCCATCATATAAATTTTGTTTTCCATCATACAAGTTCTCTTTTCTATCTTATTAGTTTCCGATCTACTATTTTGGAATCTTTTACTTTCCGACCTATAAACCAAAAATACCAAAATTATTTACTTTAACGTTTATCTATCTCTATCAGATCTCACTTTTGCAAGTAACCGTGAAGGGATTGACAACCCCTTTATCGCGTTGGTGCAAGTTTGTTTGATTGTTTGTGCATCTATTCGGTGACTTGTGCGTTTTCTCCTACTGGATTGATACCTTGGTTCTCAAACTGAGGGAAATACTTACTCTACTTTGCTACATCACCCTTTCCTCTTCAAGGGAAAAACCAACGCAAGCTGGGGTAGCAATAAGCAGTGCGTAAGTGTCGGTGCAACAAACCCCAGGTGTGTTGAGCAGACTGTACACACGCTTAAGAGCAAGGTTGCAACATCCAAGACTAGACCAAGCAGAAGAGGTAGCTCTCTGAGAAATCAAAGGGCGGATCAAGAAGACCACGGCCAAGTTGAAGGAGCAAGATACCACTAAGGAAAAATCTCCCTTGCCGGGCAGGCGAGCCTGGCGTGGTTGAGGTTGCTAAGACAAGTCTCAAAACTGCCCCGGGGGCTTGCCAGGCACTATGAGGGCTGACTAGCCCGCCAAGACTCCACCGCTCCACCTCACAACAACGCAAGTCACCGATTGGTGCGGTGTCGAGGCCCCAAGTGACTAAGTGGTTGTTGTTTGACATATGGCAACCACTTCCGAAGGAAATCACCTCTAAATGACACATGTCCAGGGACATGTCATGCAGACAGGCGAGAAGATGGTCGAACGGCCCGGCAAGGCTTGTTGGGCTGCGCTATGATGTGACACTAAGCAGTGCATTTAATGCACCTTGTTCTGTCTGCAGAGTTTGGTATGCTAGCATTGTTCGCTATCTAATTAGTACACAATGACTGATTTGCCATTATGGTGACCCCTTGATCTATAAAAGGAGGGTCGTGGCAACCTTAGAAAGGATTCGGACCCTTGTACACTCATACATGCATAGCTGCTCTCGCCCCTAGGCAACCTTGCCGGGCTAGAGCGCTTCGTCTCCACTACGGTCCCCTCATCAATCCACCAGAGTAGGAGTAGGGTTTTACGCCTCGCGGCGGCCCGAACCTATTAAAAACTGCATGTGTGATCGTTGTCGCGCTGCTCTGCACCCTCCGCTCTTTGTGCAACGTGCTCTTCCCCCCGCCGAACCACAAAGGGGCTTATGGCCCCATAGGTGGCTGTGTTTTCCCATGACATCTTTAGCGCGCCAGGTAGGAGGAAGCGCTTGCGCAAACCCGAGAGCGTATGCATCGCGTCATCTTCATCATCATCATCATCTTCATTGACAGCTTCATCATCCATGGCGCTCAAGAAGTAGCCCGGTGCTACAGCTCACCCATCCACCTCGAAGGCCCCGTCGCACGTGGCTGCCGATGCCGCAGGGGCTACGGGAATGTGTGAGGACATGGACGCTGCGAGGGATGTGGCCGGCACAGGTGGCGTCGTCACCACCTCCACTGCGGCCAAAGCGAGAGCAGGAGGCGCCAGAGAAGGACAGCGCCCGCGGCATCCCAGCGGCCACGCTCCACAAGGTGCGGGTGGACAGATCATTCCATCCGCACCTCTCCACCCCACTGAAGGACTTAGTCGCAGCGATGACGCTCGCTCTGGGGCGAACTACAACCCTTTGGCTGCCCCCGCTGCGGGTGCGACCACAGAGCATGCGCCACCCCCGGGACGAGCTGACCGAGATGATGCGCCGAACGGAGCCGCTGATCCCCAAGCGCATCCACCTCGTCACCACACCGCCCTAGCGATTGGCTCACGATGGCGATAACACAGGGCTGCCACTACCGGCACCGTTAGAAGCCAGGCGACGTTGTGACCTATGTCGTCATCCATGCCGAGCACTGCTTTGGAGGCCATGGTGCGGGCCCAACTCCTGTTGAGATTCCAGTTGGCGGCCGATTAGATGGATGAATGGAGAGCCACTATTCAGAGCTTGATTGGTTTCACCGAGCGAGGAGGGTCATGGCCTCCGCAGGCGGCGATAATGGCCCAAGCTGCTGGCCGTACCGAAGGGGCCACCCCCATGATGCAATCCCCTCCACGGCAGCCAGCGCATGGGCCACAGCCAAAGCCATGCGACCAAGAACCTCATGACGTATCGATGGCTTCATCTGACCCTCGATCAGTGAAAACCCGCAAGTATACGGGATAGTTGTAGCCTCTTTCGATAAGTAAGAGTGTCGAACCCAACAAGGAGCTAAAGGTAGAACAAATACTCTCTCAAGTCCTATCAGCCATTGATACGACTCTACGCACGCTTGATGTTCGCTTTACCTAGAACAAGTATGAAACTAGAAGTACTTTGTAGGTGTTGTTGGATATGTTTGCAAGATAATAAAGAGCACGTAAATAAAAGCTAGGGGCTGTTTAGATAAAGAAGCAATAAAGTAAATATAACGAGTGTAGAAAAGTGGTGGTAGGAGTTGTGAAATTGCCCCTAAGCAATTGACTATGTTACTAGACCGATAATCACTATTGCAATTCTATTTGAGGGAGAGGCATAAGCTAACATACTTTCTCTACTTGGATCATATGCACTTATGATTGGAACTCTAGCAAGCATCCGCAACTACTAAAGATTCATTAAGGTAAAAGCCGACCATAGCATTAAACCATCAAGTCCCCTTTATCCCATACGCAACAATCCCCTTACTCGGGTTTGTGTTTCAGTCACTCACGCAACCCACTATAAGCGAATCATGAATGCATTGCAACAGTCTACAGCGGGAATCCCTCACGCTTGCACGACACAGAGGGCACAATAGGATAGCACCAATAATAAAACATGCAAGTCAAACCAATCATAGCAATTCATCAATCACCTATAGGACAATAGAAATCTACTCAGATATCATACGATGGCAACACATCATTGGATAATAATATGAAGCAAAAAGCACCATGTTCAAGTAGAGGGTACAGCGGGTTGCGGGAGATTGGACCGCTGAATATAGATGGGGGAAGGTGATGGAGATGTTGGTGAAGATGATGGAGGTGTTGGTGAAGATCACGGTGATGATGATGGCCCCTGGCAGCGCTCCGGCGCCACCGGAAGCAAGGGGGAGAGAGCCCCCCATCTTCTTCTTCTTCCTTGCCCTCCTCCCTATATGGGAGAAGGGTTTCCCCTCTGGTCCTTGGCTCCCATGGCGTGGGAGGGGCGAGAGCCCCTCCGAGATTGGATCTATCTCTCTGTTTCTGTGTTCTCTGATTCTTCCCCTTCACTGTTTCTTTTATATCTAGAGATCCATAACTCCGATTGGGGTGAATGTTTCGCCCAGATTTTTCTCGTAAAATTAGCTTTTTGGCGGCAAAAGAAGAGCGTCAACCGCCTTAAGGGTGGCCCACGAGAGTCCAGGGCGCGCCCAGGGGGAGGGCGCCCCCTGTCTCGTGGCCACCCTGGACACCGTTTCGCGTTGATTCTTCCTCCGGAAAATCCCAAATATTCCAAAATAATTCTTCGTCCGTTTTTATCCCGTTTGGATTCCGTTTGATATTGGGTTTCTGCGAAACATAAAACATGCAACAGACAGGAACTAGCACTGGGCACTGGATCAATATGTTAGTCCCAAAAATAGTATAAAAAGTTGCCAAAAGTATATGAAAGTTGAAGAATATTGGCATGGAACAATCAAAAATTATAGATACGACGGAGACGTATCAGCATCCCCAAGCTTAATTCCTGCTCGTCCTCGAGTAGGTGAATGATAAAAAAGATAATTTTTGATGTGGAATGCTACCTAGCATAATCTTGATCATATGTCTAGTCATGGCATGAATATTAAGACACGAGTGATTCAAAGAAATAGTCTATCATTTGACATAAAAAACAATAATACTTCGAGCGTACTGATAAAGCAATCATGTCTTTTCAAAACAACAAGGCCAAAGCAAGCTTATCCCTACAAAATCATATAGTTTGGCCATGCTTCATTTTAGTCACACAAAATGCCCCCATCATGCACAACCCCGATGACAAGCAGAGCAATTGGTTCATACTTTTTAACGCGCTTCACCTTTTTCAACCCTCACGCAATACATGAGCGCAAGCCATGGATATAGGACTATAGGTGGAATATAATATAATGATGGAGGTTAGGTGGAGAAGACAAAAAGGGAGAAAGTCTCACATCGACGCGGCTAATCAACCGGCTATGGAGATGCCCATCAACTTATGTCAATGTGAGGAGTAGGGATTGCCATGCAACGGATGCACTAGAGCTATAAGTGTATGAAAGCTCAAACTGAAAACTAAGTGGGTGTGCATCCAACTTGCTTGCTCATGAAGACCTAGGGCATTTGAGGAAGCCCATTGTTGGAATATACAAGCCAAGTTCTATAATGAAAATTCCCACTAGTATATGAAAGTGACAACTTAGGAGACAATCTATATGAAGAACATGGTGCTACTTTGAAGCACAAGTGTGGAAAAAGGATAGTAACATTGCCCCCTTTTCTTTTCTTTTTTTGGGGTGGGCTTCTTTGGCCCCCTTTTTTATTTAGACTTCTTTGGCCTTTCCTTTTTTTCTTTTTCTTTTTTTTTCATGGGGCAATGCTCTATACTGATGATCATCCCACTTTTATTTACTTACAACTTGATATTACAACTCGATACTGGAACAAAGATATGACTCTATATGAATGCCTCCGACGGTGTACCGGGATGTGCAATGATCTAGCGTAGCAATGACATAAAAAACGGACAAGCCATGAAAACATCATGCTAGCTATCTTACGATCGTGCAAAGCAATATGACAATAAATGCTCAAGTCATGTATATGATGATGATGGAAGTTGCATTGCAATATATCTCGGAATGGCTATGGAAATGCCATGATAGGTAGGCATGGTGGCTGTTTTGAGGAAGATATAATGAGGCTTACGTGTGATAGAGTGTATCGTATCACGGAGTTTGGATGCACCGGCGAAGTTTGCACCAACTCTCCAGGTGAGAAAGGGCAATGCACGGTACCGAAGAGGCTAGCAATGATGGAAAGGTAAAAGTGCGTATAATCCATGGACTCACATTAGTCATAAAGAACTCATATACTTATTGCAAAAGTTTATTAGCCCTAAAGCAAAGTACTACTACGCATGCCCCTAGGGTGATAGATTGGTAGGAAAAGACCATCGCTCGTCCCCGACCGCCACTCATAAGGAAGACAATCAAGGAAACACCCCATGCTTCAAATTTGTCACACAACGATTACCATACGTGCATGCTACGGGACTTGCAAACCTCAACACAAGTGTCTCTACAATCCACAACCACCCACTAGCATGACTCTAATATCACCATCTTTATATCGCAAAACTATTGCAAGGAATCAAACATATCATATTCAGCGATCTACAAGTTTATGTAGGATTTTATGACTAACCATGTGAATGACCAATTCCTGACATCTCTCTAAATAGATATAAGTGAAGCAAGAGAGTTCAAATTCTTTCTACAAAAGATATGCCCACACTCTAACAAATATAAGTGAAGCAAAAGAGCATTCGACAAATGGCGGTTTTCTATGTGAAGAGAAACAGGCAATCCAAACTTCAAATGATATAAGTGAAGCACATGAAGCATTCTATAAAGCCACACTCAAAAGATTTAAGTGAAGTGCAATGAGGATTCTATAAATCAACCAAGGACTATCTCATACTAGCATGGCGCATAAAAGAAAAGTGAAAACTAAATGCAAAAGACACTCCAAGACTTGCACATAATGCACGAACGAAACGAATACGAAAACATACCGATACTTGTTGAAGAAAGAGGGGATGCCTTCTGGGGCATCCCCAAGCTTAGACGCTTGAGTCTCCTTGAATATTTACTTGGGGTGCCTCGGGCATCCCCAAGCTTAAGCTCTTGCCTCTCTTCCTTTTCCTCATATTGAGACCTCCTCGTTTAGACACTTCATCCACACAAAACTTCAACAAAAAACTCGGTAAGATTCGTTAGTATAATAAAGCAAATCACCACTCTAAGTACTGTAGCAAACCAATTCATATTTTGTTTTTGCATTGCGTCTACTGTAATATAACATTTCCATGGCTTAATACACTGATATAAATTGATAGATTCATCAAAACAAGCAAACTATGCATCAAAAACAGAATCTGTCAAAAATAGAACAGTCTGTAGCAATCTAAACATCCACCATACTTCTGGTACCCCAAAAATTCTACCACAGTTAGGAAAAATAAGCAAGTTGTATAGCAAGACAGTGCACAAGTAATCAGAACCAATTGACGTTACAGTTAAAAAATGTAAAATCGTGCACTACAACCAAAGTTTTTATCCTGCACCGTACAAACCAACAAGCACTGTAAACATCCTAAAGGCAAACCTTGGCACATTATTTTTATAATACAATGGAATTGTACAACGGGATAATTATTTTTGATGAAAAGTTTCTGTAATCAAGATTCACAAAGTTTCCGTGAGCATGAACAAAGTTCAAGGAGCTCTCCCACTTCAACAATGCTTGTCTTTCTCACTTTCACTTTCCTTTTTGAAAAGTTTTAGGTTCCCCTCTTTTTTAGACTATATGAAAGCACTCAACAGAAATAAATGACTCCTAAAACTTCTGGGTTGTCTCCCTGGCAGCGCTTTCTTTAAAGCCATTAAGCTAGGCATTTAGTGCTCAAGTAATGAATCCACCCGGATCCCAAGGTATATCAAAGCCAATTTTAATTAACAATGATTTGTAATTTAGTAGTGAGCACAAAGTAACATATCATGCAACAACGAAGTCTAACTCTCTTCCTATGCATCGACATGTCATAAAAGAACAATTCATGCACACTAAGTAAAGGCCAATGCATAGTATAAGCAATTTCTTGCAAATTTGTCATATTGGAAACATAGAGAGGTGGAGATATAGTTCCTGTCTCATAATAATTGCAAGTAGGAGAAGCAAGCACATGCATATCACATTCATCAAAATCATCATGTGCAATGGTAAAAGGCAACCCATCAATATAATCCTTAATAAGCACAAACTTCTCCGATATAGTGTAGTAGGGAGAATTCAAAAAGATAATAGGACTATCATGCGTAGGTGCAATAGCAACCATTTCATGTTTAACATAAGGAACTATAGCAAGTTCGTCTCCATAAGCGTTATTCATATTGGCATCTTGGCCGCAAGCATAGCAAGCATCATCAAAAAGGGATATTTCAAGCAAATTCAAGGGATCATAGCAATCATCATAGCAATCATCCTTCGGTAAGCACGAAGGGGAATTAAACAATGTATGAGTTGAAGAGTTACTCTCATTAGAAGGTGGGCACGGGTGATCAATCCTCTCTTCCTCCTTTTGTTCTTCGCTCTCCTCGTCATCTTTTTCATCCAATGAGCTCACAGTTTCATCAATCTCTTCTTCCATAGCTTCCTACAAAATATTAGTCTCTTCTTGGACAGCGGAGACTTTCTCCATAAGAGCATTAATATAGTAATTGTATTCATAATTTTCATAGCAATATCTAAGTATAGCAAGATTTTCAGGCCTATAAACACCATCATCATCAAAAGCTTCATACTTTTCAAACAAAGATTCAATTTCATAAGCAGCCTTAAAGGCAACAAATTCTTCTATTTGTTCCACATCATAGTAATCATATCTACCATTAGCATAAGAAGCTAAGGTTTCATTATCATTGAATTTGCATGAAAAGGGAAGGTGTGGAGCCTTCATCCTAGAGCAACAAGTAATATCATATCTCAAGCATAGATCCCGAGCATACCAATGCAACATAATAAATTGATGCCATAATAGTTTCCCTTTTTTTGTCGAGCGATAATACCTAAAGTATTCACGTTTATCCAACGTGTCTCCCATTATAAAGTTGAATGGAGTTTTCTCAGGATTATCAAAGTAGTACATAATATCTTTCACATAATGAGAATCGAGGGTTTTAGGAGTAACCCCATCTCCATGAGTAGCAAGTACACCTAATTTTTTTTGGTATTTCATGTTCCATATCCATAACTAAAGATAGAGAACAACTTAGAACAGCAAATAAAAATTACTTAGTGATAAAGCAAACAAGCACACACGAGAATAATCACCCCACGCTATGACTCCCCGGAAACGGCGCCAGAAAAAGGTCTTGATAACCCACAAGTATACGGGATAGTTGTAGCCTCTTTCGATAAGTAAGAGTGTCGAACCCAACGAGGAGCTAAAGGTAGAACAAATACTCTCTCAAGTCCTATCGGACACTGATACGACTCTACGCACGCTTGACGTTCGCTTTACCTAGAACAAGTATGAAACTAGAAGTACTTTGTAGGTGTTGTTGGATAGCTTTGCAAGATAATAAAGAGAACATAAGTAAAAGCTAGGGGCTGTTTACATAAAGAAGCAATAAAGTAAATATAACGAGTGTGGAAAAGTGGTGGTAGGAGTTGTGAAATTGCCCCTAAGCAATTGACTATGTTACTAGACCGATAATCACTATTGCAATTCTATTCGAGGGAGAGGCATAGTGAAAGTGCAACTATCCCTAGGTGGTTTTGGTAATTCCTAACAACATATAGCTCATTGAGCTAACATCATTCCAAGATGAATATTTCAGGAAAAGCTCAATGAATGGCATGGCATGGATGAGAAAAGTGGATCCCTCAAAATGCTAAGGATAAAAGGATTGGCTCAAGCTCAAAAAGCTCAAGACTCTACATTTTGTATTTTAGTGATCCAAGATCACACTGAGTCTATAGGAAAAGCTAATACTACCAAGAAGGAATGAGGTGTTGCTTAATGAGTTTCTTCCTCCACAGTGCTTAGTGATATGCTCCAAAACCCTCAACTACTTTCTCACATCCACATATGACCTAAACCCAAAAGCCAAACTCGGCCCTACCGATTCTTTCTACCCGGTGCCACCGAGTTTAGATGTCATAGCCACTGCCACAAACCCTAGGCAAATCGGTATCACCGATAGGGATCTCGGTCTCACCGGGATGGGATTGTAATCTCTCTGTTTCCCTTCGTAACATTTTGGTACTACCGAGATGAGAGATCGGTCCCGCCGAGATTGCAACGTAAACTCCCTGTTTCCTTTTCCTAACATTTAGGTCCCACCAAAATGAGCGAACCGGTCCCACCGAGTTTACCTGACCAACTCTGTGGTTAGCTTATTACCAAAATTGGTCTCACCGAGTTTGTGTAATCGGTCTCACCGAGATTACATTATGCCCTAACCCTAATCATATCAGTCCTATCGAGTTGCATGTCGGTCCCACCGAAAATCCTAACGGTCACTAGATTTGCTAAATCGGTCCGACCGAGTTTCTCAATTTGGTCCCACCGAGTTTGGTAAGTTGTGTGTAACGGTTAGATTTTGTGTGGAGCCTATATATACCCCTCCACCTCCTCTTCATTCGTAGAGAGAGCCATCAGAACAAACCTACACTTCCAACTTGTTGTTTCTGAGAGAGAACCACCTACTCATGTGTTGAGGCCAAGATATTCCATTCCTATCATATGATTCTTGATCTCTAGCCTTTCCCAAGTTGCTTTCCACTCAAATCTTCTTTCCACCAAATACAAATCCTGTGAGAGAGAGTTGAGTGTTGGGGAGACTATCATTTGAAGCACAAGAGCAAGGATTTCATCATCAACATACCATTTGTTACTTTTTCGAGAGTGGTGTCTCCTAGATTGGCTAGGTGTCACTTGGGAGCCTCCAACAAGATTGTGGAGTTGAACCAAGGAGTGTGTAAGGGCAAGGAGATCGCCTATTTCGTGAAGATCTATCGCTAGTGAGGCAAGTCCTTCCTGGGCGATGACCATGGTGGGATAGACAAGGTTGCTTCTTCGTGGACCCTTTGTGGGTGGAGACCTCCGTGGACTCACGCAACCGTTACCCTTCATGGGTTGAAGTCTCCATCAACGTGGATGTACGATAGCACCACCTATCGGAACCACGACAAAAACATCCGTGTCTCCAAACCCTTCCCTTTACATTATTGCAAGTTGCATGCTTTACTTTCCGCTGCTCATATACTCTTTGCATGCTTGCTTGAATTGTGTTAAGATTGCTTGACTTGTGCTAAGATAGCTAAAATCTACCAAAGACTAAAATTGGGAAAAGGATAAGTTTTTATTTGGTCAAGTAGTCTAATCACCCCTTCTCTAGACGTACTTCCGATCCTACAAGTGGTATCAGAGCTTTGGTCTCCATTTGCTTTGATTTCCATAGCTTTTGTTGGTCATAGCCTCAGTTTCACAACCTAGGAGAGTATGGCATCTGGCGAGGGAAATTATCACCGTAGAGGTCCTTACTTTGATGGTACAAATTTTGCTAGTTGGAAGCATAAGATGAAAATGCATATTCTCGGACATAACCCCACCGTCTGGGCTATTGTGTGTATTCGCTTGCAAGGTAAATTCTTTGATGGGAGAGAACGGAACCGTGAAGCTAGCACGGATGAGTTGAAGATGCTGCAATACAACGCTCAAGCCTGTGATATCCTATTCAACAGATTGTGCCCCAAAGAATTCAACAAAATCAGCCGTCTTGAGAATGCAAAGGAAATTCGGGATACTTTGATTGATATGCACGAAGGTACCGACTCCATCAAGGAATCCAAGTTGGATGTGCTCCAAAGTCAACTTGACAAGTTCAAAATGAAGGATGGTGAAGGTGTCGCTAAAATGTACTCTAGGCTTGCTCTTATCATAAATGAGATTGCGGGCTTAGGAAGTGAAGAGATGACCGACAAATTCATCATCAAGAAGATCCTAAGAGCTTTGGACGGAAAATATGATACCGTGTGCACATTGATCCAAATGATGCCCAATTACAAAAATCTCAAGCCAACAGAAGTCATTGGAAGAATTGTTGCTCATGAGATGTCACTCAAAGATAAGGAGGAACTTCATAACAAGTCAAGTGGTTCTTACAAAGCCTCATGTGAAGCCCCCACATCATCAAGTGAGAAACAAACCTTCAATGAAGAATTGAGCTTAATGGTGAAGAACTTCAACAAATTCTACAAGAGTAGAAGCAAAGAGAGAAGCTCCAAGTCAAGGTCCTACAATGACAAAAGATCTTCTAGTCGAGAGTGCAATTGCTACAATTGTGGGAGACCCAGACACTATTCCAATGAGTGTACGACACCCCACAAAAGAAGAGAAGAATCACCCAAGAGGAGAAGTAGAAGAGAAGAATCACCACCAAGAGAGAGGAGGAGTAGAGATGATCATTATGAATGAAGAACATCCCGGAGAAGCAAGGATTCGGAAAGGAAGGACAAGGCATCAAGGAGCTACACAAAATGAAGACATCAAGCTCATGTTGGTGAAGGAGTATCCGGCTCCTACTCCGACAATCACTCTGAGAGAAGCTATCACTCCGAATTCGAATATACTCAAGATGATGGTGTTGCCGGTCTAGAACTTGTGTCAACCAACTCCTATGACATATTTGATTCACCAAATGAAGGACTTGGAAGATACTTCATGGCTAAAGGCCCAAAGGTAACACACCCCGAGTATGTTGATTTCAATAATAGTGATGAAGATGACTTGCTAGGTGATGATGATTTACTTGCTGACAACTCTAGTGATGAATACTATGAACGTCAATTAATCATGCTAATCAAGATAAAACGAATGACAATGATAAGGAGAAGATTGAGCTTCTAACTAAAGAACTAAACACTCTTAAGTTAGCTCATGAAACTATCTTGGAAGATCATCGAGAACTTTTAAGGGCTCATGAGAAGTTACGCTTTGAAAAGCTCAACCTTGAGCAAGAGCATGAGTTCTTAAAGGCAATCAATGATGATCTCCGTAAGAAAAGTTCTTCTTACATTGCCAAGCGTTTACTCTTATCAACTTACATGCCTCAAGTCAAGTCCATTAACAAGAACAAGAAGGATTCTTCCTCTAGTAGTAACAATAAACATGCTAAATTCAATGTTGTTGCTTCGAGTAGTTCTCTTGATTCCACTAATGATTCTCTTAACCAAGTTGCACTTGAGCAAGAAAATAGCTTATTGAAGGGAATTATAGATAAAGGTGTTTACAAGAGCCTTGCCGGGAGTAAGCAATTTGAGGAAATTGTAAGCAAGCAAGGAAGGCACCGGAAGAACCAAGGTGTTGGTTTTGATCAAAAGTTCAATGCCAATGGAGTTGAGTGGGAAGAAGATTAATATCCCAAGACGAAGTTTGTTCCTCAACAAGAGAAGTATGATCCTACTTCCTTCAAGGGACACAAGCTCAAGATGATCTTCCACCACAAGACCACAAGCAAAAAGGCAAGGACAAGCTTCAAGAGGAGATTGGTGCATTTGAAGAAGCTCCTAAGGGCTTGGTCAAGTGGGTTCCCAAGACTATGTCAAGTTCTATTTCATCAAGTACGACTACAACTCCAAGGATTACCATCAGGATGATGTGGATCCCGAAGAAGAAGAACTAGAGAGTTCTTGAGGGTGACTCCGCCAACATATTTCACTCATATCATTTTTGGCAACAACAAGTGCAATCAACTTCCACATCTTGCACTAGTTCAATGAGTCACAAACCCTCTTGTTGGTAAGACAAGGGACATGGTAACCTAATGCTTTCATAGACATCATCGCGTGTGTGCATCACTCTATGTCTATGGATATCCTTGTTTGTTCCTTGTGGGACTAACCCGTGTAGGTATTGAAAGTGCAACTCACTCCAAAGGATTGCTCCAAATGATCTACATCAACATTGAGCATCCACATCTTCAACACCTACATGAAGTCATCATCAACAAAACCCAAGGTTAGTTCATCCCTCAATAGGGGGAATCTCACATCTAGGGGGAGCTTAACTCTAAGAATTGAGTCCAAGCAACTCTAATGGTGTGAACACATCAATGCATTATGTAAAAGTGTTAACCCCACTTGATCTTAAACGATGAGTATGACCTATGATCAAATGTTCTCATTTGACTCCTAAGTCAATATACTCATATATAGATGACCTAGTCATCGCCAATTGTTTGATAGATGCTAGAATTGGTTGTGCATGCTTTGCCACATATTTCATTTGCCACTTTATTGTGTGAGCATGTTGGTTGCATATTTAACTCATTCCAGGACATCCACTTGTTGCTTTGATTGATTGGTTTATTTTTCGTATGCCAAGTGGATGGACAAGAATGCCTAAGAACCTTCTCTAGCTATCTATGCTTTTCTTGTCTCAAACTCTATTCATGCTACATCACAAAATTTGATCAAGTTAGATTCGAACCACTCTGTGTGAGGAGCACTCGGAGTCCCAGATTCATCATAGACTTAAACTTCCAAAACTTCTTTGTGCGTTTCGGTCTGACCGATTCTTCCATTTCGGTCATAACGAGATCACTAAGTGGATCTAGGTTTTCAATCTCGGTGCAACCGATTTGAACTTTTCGATCACACCGAGTTGTTGTAACTATCAACAGTTATGCATCTCGGTGCCACTGAGTTGTTCCACTTGGTCACACCGACAGGGTCGGGCTATATATACTCACGGGCAAAAATTTGGAAACTTTCTCTGAACCCCTTCGCCCGCGCATAGCTCGCTCTGCCTCCAGGGTCCCCAAATCGTCCTCCTCGTCGCCAGCCGCCTCCAGTCTCTGGTCTCCGCCGCTGTCAACGGAATTCATCCCCGCTGTTGCCGCCATAGCGAGTTCATTGCCGAGCTAGGGTATGGACTGGATCACAGTGCTATCCCCGTCTGATTCCTAGCACATTGTGTTCATCATGATTCTTGCCATGATTGAAACTACTCTATCCAGTTAAAACAATCCATAGATTAGAGGTGAATTG
This sequence comes from Triticum aestivum, assembly GCF_018294505.1. Taxonomy (NCBI): domain Eukaryota; kingdom Viridiplantae; phylum Streptophyta; class Magnoliopsida; order Poales; family Poaceae; genus Triticum; species Triticum aestivum. Next base: position 290,391,049 of record NC_057813.1, on the reverse strand, counting down.
AAAATTTAGGGTTAGGTTTCCGCCGAAACCAACTCGGACCCACCGAGTTGTAGAACTCGGTTCCACCGATTCGGCTAAGGCCATTGCACAAGTGATTCTCGGTCTGACCGAGAATTGCAAATCGATGTGACCGAGTTTAGAACTTTGTGAAACCCTAGCAGTCTCGGTGCCACCGAATTATGACTCGGTCTGACCGAGTTCACTAGTTTAGGTTCCAAAAGCTGCTTCGGTGATCCGAAATGCTTTCTGTGGAAAACTAAAACTAAGTTTTTGAATCATTCTTTTGCAAAAACCTCTGCATTTTGTGATGCTCATCCACTCTATCTCATCTATAACTATTCACAGGGTCTGTAGTCATTGTTTGCAATATGTCTGATCAAAGTGACAACCAGAACCAGTCAGAGGAGCAGATTCACATGAGTGAGGGCACTAGTTCCTCTAGCACCTCTGATGAGGGCAGCAGGAGCACCCCAAGCAATTTGCCCAAAGCTGCCACCAGGGCCAGAAAGAAGAAAACCTCAGAATCTGAGGATGAAGACTATGTGGCAGTTGAGGATGAGGCCACTTCCAAGAAGAAAGTGCTCAAAAAGGAATATGGCACAGCTGCAGCCACTAAGCCTGGTATGAAGACCAAAGTGCCTGCAAAAAGAACTCCCATGTCTAAACCAGGGCCTCTACTCAAGTACCTGAGAAATCTGATCCCAAAGAGGCTTCTGCAGAAGGGAAGAAGAGGAAGGAAAGGGTCAAGAAGACCATGGCCAGAGTTGTTGGACAGCCTTCCATGAGGGAAGAGGAAGAGGAAGAAGAGGATGCTGCACCAGCACCCAAGGCTCAGAAGCTTATGGGTGATGATATTAGGTCAGGGGCTGCATCATCAAAGCCCAAAGAAGCACCCAAAGTTGCCTCCAAGCCCAAGATTGCACCAAAGAGAAATACCAGAAACATATCTATTGCTGAAAAGAACAAGGCCCCAGTGCCTGAAGTTGTTGCTGAAGAAGAAGAGGATGAAGAGCATATCTTGAGAAAGTTGAAGCCAAAGATTCCAGATGACAATGATGCTCATCCCGTGGCTGAGAACATGAAGCTGAGAAAGGATGCAGGCCTCAGACATTGGAGGTTGTCTAATCCTTATGCTATCAGGAGAATGACTATTGTTGACTATAGGTTCCATACAAAGGAACAGCAAGATTTCTATGAGACAATATTGCTGGACAAGAAGCCTATAGTTTGTGACATGAGGTGGGTGGACTGGAAATACATCAAGGAGAATGAGGAACACTACTCAGGAGTGTTTGACAGTTTCAATGCTTGTGGAGTGGCAGACTTTGTTGGACATAAGTTCACAAAGTGGAATGATGAGCTCATAATGCAATTCTACTCCACAGCACACTTCTATCCAGATGGCAGAATAGTTTGGATGTCTGAAGGTACAAGGTACCAGTCTACTATTGAAGAATGGGCAAATATGATCAATGCACCAAAGGATAAAGAAGATGACTTGGAAGTCTATGCCAAGAAGAAGAAGGATCACAATTCCATGGCACACATGTACAAGGAGATCCCAGATAAAGCTCTTGAAACTCACAAGTTTGGATCTGTACATTTCCTTCTGTCAGGACTGCCAACCATCAACTGGATCCTTAGGCACACACTCTTGTCCAAGTCAGGAGATCATAACATGATCAGAGGCCATGCTATCAATCTGCTACACATATTTGATGTGCCTCAAAAGTTCAAGGTCATGAACCTCATTGTTGAAACTATCAAGAGGACAGCACTGACCAGAAGAGAAGTTGTGGGTATGCCCCACAGATCCAGGAGTTGATTAACTCCAAGATGGGCACAGGCACATACTTGTTGGACAAGGAACACATGCCTATCTTCCCAGACTTTGAGGATAACCAAGTGGTTATGGATGAAAATGAACCATCTTCTGTGCATGATCAAGCAAAGAAGGGGAAGGCAAGGACAGAGAAGGCTATCAAGATGCCAACAATGGAAGAGGCATCTCAGTACTTTCTAAAGAGTAAACAAGATCAACTAGGCTAGTTGATTGCATCCACTCTGAGGATTGAGAAGGGGCTGGCCACCTTGACTCAAAACTAGGAGAGCCTGGAGAGCATCATGGAGCAGAAGTTCTATGACTTGGATGTGAAGGTAACTGAGATCCAGTCTGTTGTTGAGCAGCTTCAGGATGATATGCAGGAGAGGAAGGGCAAGACAACCACTGATCCATTTGCTAGAGTGCCTAGAGCTCAGAGATCAGCTGTAGTGCCAGTGACAAACACCAGAGCCACTTCATCTGCACCAGTGCAACCAGCTCCGGCACCTAGACCTCCAGCTCCATCCACATCAACTGAAGTCTTCGTCCAAGGAGCCATCTCTACACCACCACCTAAAGATCAAGCCTGAGAGTCGATCTAGTGCTATGCATTTTCTATGAACTTTTTGGTAACTTATTGCCAAAGGGGGAGAAAAATGTATAGATCATAGGCTTCGAGAGAGAGTGTTGCTTTTTATTCTCTCTTGCTTTGGTGGTTACACTTTATTTGCTTGCTTGAGATACTTTATGTCTGTGTGATACCTGGATGATCATGTGTTTGATCATATGCTACATTTATGCTTGTTGGATGACATTATCCTTCTTTTATCTCTATATGATCATTCACTTTTCTTGGTGATGAGTGCATGTATTCAATCATTATCATTTTGAGCGCTCCACCAAGATGTATGTGACATGGAAGAGTAACCCATAAGCCTAACTCTTTGTGCATTTGCAGTCCAAAGCAAATCTTAAACTATGCACAATTTTAGGGGTAGCTCTTGCTTATCACATACTTTTCAAAGCGACAATGTTTTTCACTCTTATTATCATTTGTCGAAGCTTTGATCTATATGTTGTCATCAATTACCAAAAAGGGGGAGATTGAAAGTGCAACTATCCCTAGGTGGTTTTGGTAATTCCTAACAACATATAGATCATTGAGCTAACATCATTCCAAGATGAATATTTCAGGAAAAGCTCAATGAATGGCATGGCATGGATGAGAAAAGTGGATCCCTCAAAATGCTAAGGATAAAAGGATTGGCTCAAGCTCAACAAGCTCAAGACTCTACATTTTATATTTTAGTGATCCAAGATCACATTGAGTCTATAGGAAAAGCCAATACTATCAAGAAGGGATGAGGTGTTGCTTAATGAGTTTCTTTCTCCACAGTGCTTAGTGATATGCTCCAAAACCCTCAACTACTTTCTCACATCCACATATGACCTAAACCCAAAAGTCAAACTCGGCCCTACCGATTCTTTCTACCCGGCGCTACCGAGTTCAGAAGTCATAGTCACTGCCACAAACCCTAGGCAAATTGATCTCACCGATAGGGATCTCGGTCTCACCGAGATGGGATTGTAATCTCTCTGTTTCCCTTCGTAACGTTTTGGTACCACCGAGATGAGCGATCGGTCCCACCGAGATTGCAATGTAAACTCCCTGTTTCCTTTTTGTAACATTTCGGTCCCACCGAAATGAGCGAACTGGTCCCACCGAGTTTACCTGACCAACTCTATGGTTAGCTTATTACCAAAATCGGTCTCACCGAGTTTGGGTAATCGGTCTCATAGAGATTACGTTATGCCCTAACCCTAATCATGTCGGTCCTACCGAGTTGCATGTCGGTCCCACCGAAAATCCTAACGGTCACTAGATTTGCTAAATCGGTCCGACCGAGTTTCTCAATTCGGTCCCACCGAGTTTTGTAAGTTGTGTGTAACGGTTAGATTTCGTGTGGAGGCTATATATACCCCTCCACTTCCTCTTCATTCATAGAGAGATCCATCAGAACAAACCTACACTTCCAACTTGCTGTTTCTAAGAGAGAACCACCTACTCATGTGTTGAGGCCAATATATTCCATTCCTACCATATGAATCTTGATCTCTAGCCTTCCCCAAGTTGCTTTCCACTCAAATCTTCTTTCCACCAAATCCAAATCCTGTGAGAGAGAGTTGAGTGTTGGGGAGACTATCATTTGAAGCACAAGAGCAAGGAGTTCATCATCAAAAAACCATTTGTTACTTCTTGGAGAGTTGTGTCTCCTAGATTGGCTAGGTGTCACTTGGGAGCCTCCAACAAGATTGTGGAGTTGAACCAAGGAGTTTGTAAGGGCAAGGAGATTGCCTAATTCGTGAAGATCTACCACTAGTGCGGCAAGTCCTTCGTGGGCGACGACCATGGTGGGATAGACAAGGTTGCTTCTTCGTGGACCCTTCATGTGTGGAGCCCTCCGTGGACTCGCACAACCGTTACCCTTCATGGGTTGAAGTCTCCATCAACGTGGATGTACGATAGCACCACCTATCGGAACCACGACAAAAACATTCATGTCTCCAATTGTGTTTGAATTCTCCAAACCCTTCCCTTTACATTACTTTCCACTGCTCATATACTCTTTGCATGCTTGCTTGAATTGTGTTAAGATTGCTTGACTTGTGCTAAGATAGCTAAAATCTGCCAAAGACTAAAATTGGGAAAAGGATAAGTTTTTATTTGGTCAAGTAGTCTAATCACCCCCCCCCCTTTAGACATACTTCCGATCCTACACATAAACTAACATACTTTCTCTACTTGGATCATATGCACTTATGATTGGAACTCTAGCAAGCATCCGCAACTACTAAAGATTCATTAAGGTAAAACCCAACCATAGCATTAAAGCATCAAGTCCCCTTTATCCCATACGCGACAATCCCCTTACTCGGGTTTGTGTTTCAGTCACTCACGCAACCCACTATAAGAGAATCATGAATGCATTGCAACACCCTACAGAGGGAATCCCTCATGCTTGCGCGACATGGAGGGCACAATAGGACAACACCAATAATAAAACATGCAACTCAAACCAATCATAGCAATTCATCAATCACCGATAGGAAAATAGAAATCTACTCAGACATCATAGGATGGCAACACATCATTGGATAATAATATGAAGAATAAAGCACCATGTTCAAGTAGAGGGTACGGCGGGTTGCGGGAGAGTGGACCGCTGAATATAGATGGGGGAAGGTGATGGAGATGTTGGTGAAGATGATGGAGGTGTTGGTGAAGATCACGGTGAAGATGATGGCCCCCGGCAGCGCTCCGGCACCACTGGAACCAAGGGGGAGAGAGCCCCCCTTCTTCTTCTTCTTCCTTGACCTCCTCCCTAGATGGGAGAAGGGTTTCCCCTCTAGTCCTTGGCTACCATGGTGTGCGAGGGGCGAGAGCCCCTCCGAGATTGGATCTATCTCTCTGTTTCTGCGTTCTCTAATTCTTCCCCTTCACCGTTTCTTTTATATCTAGAGATCGATAACTCCGATTAGGGTGAATCTTTTGCCCAGGTTTTTCTCGTAAAATTAGCTTTCTTGCGGCAAAAGAAGAGTGTTAACCGCCTTACGGGTGGCCCACGAGAGTCCAGGGCGCGCCCAGGGGGGAGGTCGCGCCCCCCTATCTCGTGGCCACCCCGGACACTGTTTCGCGCTGATTCTTCCTCTGGAAAATCACAAATATTCCAAAATAATTCTCCGTCCATTTTTATCCAGTTTGCATTCCGTTTGATATTGTGTTTCTGCGAAACATAAAACATGCAACAGACAGGAACTGGCACTGGGCACTGGATCAATATGTTAGTCCCAAAAATAGTATAAAATGTTGCCAAAAGTATATGAAAGTTGAAGAATATTGGCATGGAACAATCAAAAATTATAGATACGATAGATACGTATCAATCACATCGAGACTAGCGGCGAGTCCTGGAAGACAGCCGGAGGGAAGATGCGCGAGTCACCTTTGAGCGATGCCCGGTGAGAGCGGGTACCTGCCTTTCGAGGGAGGCTGCCCCGCTGTCGGTGTCAAAACCGGCGGATCTTGGGTAGGGGTTCTCAATCTGTGCGTCTTAGGCTGATTGTAACAGGAAGCAAGGGACACAATGTTTACCCAGGTTCGGGTCCTCTCGATGGAGGTAAAACCTTACTTCCTGCTTGATTAATATTGAAGATATGAGTAGTACAAGAGTAGATCTACCACGAGATCGTAGAGGCTAAACTCTAAGAGCTAGCCTATGATAGTATGATTGTAATTGTGATCGGCCTTCTAAGGACCATCCTCTCCGGTTTATATAGACACTGAAGAGGGCTAGGGTTTACATGGAGTCGGTTACAAGGAAGGAATTATAATATCCGGATCGCCAAGCTTGTCTTCCACGCAAAGGAGAGTCCCATCCGAACACGAGCCGAAGTCTTGAGTCTTGTATCTTTACGCTTCAATAGTCCGGACGATGTATACAGTCCGGCTGTCCGGATACCCCCTAATCCAGGACTCCCTTAGTAGCCCCTAAACCAGGCTTCAATGATGATGAGTCCGGCGCGCGGTCTTGTCTTCAACATTGCAAGGTGGGTTCCTCCTTCCGAATACTCCAAGGTTATTATGGAACACGTAGGCCGTGTCCGGATCTGCAAAATGATCTTCACATACCACCGTAGAGAGAATGATACTTCAGCTGACAACTTTTTAAACGACGTGACATGTCTTTACGGTTGGGTCATTATTCAAACCGTTTTCCCACAACCAGCCACAGTGCGTATTGCGAGGCGGTTTCTTTGACACGTCTTGTCAAATCAGAGATCCTGTCCCCTTATCACGGGATTCTCATCAATACGGGTATGGGTAATCCCCCCGTGCCATCAATCGTGGCACTCGGGAAGTAAGCGATTCTCAACAGGCTAGTGGGGAGGCGCACCGCTTTCGTCGCCTTTATAAAAGGATAAGAGTTCCCCATTCTTACCCACACCTTCTTCCTCCATTGCCCACTCTTGCCTCCTCGAGCTCCAGCGCCCTAGTCCAAGTCTTCTCCACACAGTTAAACATGTCCGGAGTAGGAGGTAAATGGGTGGCTTCCACTGTGAAGGAGAAGAATATCGCAAGTCTTCGGGCAGGCGAATACTTGGCCGCAGACATAGCGCACCGGCTACCAGATGATGGGCAGGTCATTCCAACTCCTGGACCCCACGAGAGGGTTGTGTTCCTTGCCCACTTCATCTGTGGACTGGGGTTTCCACTCCACCTCTTCGTCCGCGGGCTCATGTTCTACTACGGGCTAGATTTCCATGATCTAGCCCTGAACTTCGTCCTCAACATCTCGGCGTTCATTGTCGTATGCGAGGCTTTCCTCCGCATCAAGCCTCATTTCGGCTTGTGGCTGCAAATCTTCTGCGTGAAGCCGAAGATCGTGAGCGGCCAGCAAGTGGAGTGTGGAGGAGCCATGGTGGGCAAGATGCCTAACGTCACCTGGCTTGACGGCTCCTTTGCGGAAACCATGAAGGGGTGGCAGTCGGGGTGGTTCTACATCACCGAGAAGCGCGACGCCAATTGGGCGACAGCCCCCGAGTTCCGATCCGGAACCCCCATGCGGCTCACCTCCTGGGTACAGAAGGGCCTGTCATGGGGCGAATCTACAGAGCTGACCGGACTCATAAACTGCATCAAGGGCATGAAGGACAAGAACATCAAGCTTCTCAACGTGATCCAGGTTATGCTCATTCGTTTGATCCTGTCGTGCCAAAGGCGGGCATTTAATCTCTGGGAGTTCGTCCCGGCCGAACACCAGACACTCCAGAGGCTCTACGGCATGAAGCACAAAAACGCGTGGAAGGCGTTGTTCAAGGCCTCCGAAGTACCTCCTCCCATAGCCGAGGACCGTGGGCTCCACGCCGCGCGGCATCCTATTCAGGTGAGTTCTCAGGCTTCCACCGGATTTGGTTCTTCCCAATATATTCATGGGGGAGCCTTAAGTAATTGTGCATATTTGCTCAGGATTATGTGGAGACAGCGGAGCAGATTGACTGTCCGGCTCCGCTACCCAAAAGTCCAGCTACTGCTCTCCTGACGGAGATGCTGGCCCTGGCGCCCTACAATGGGCCAGAGAAGAAGGCCGATAAGAAGGCCCCGGGGATCTGAAAGGGTCTCCGACGTTAGGTTACGCAAGCGTCGTCCGAAGGCGACGAGGCACACTCCTCCCCCGAAGGGGAAGAAGAAGAAGAAGAGGAGGCCGCCCCATCCGGAAAGGACGAGGGGCCCGAGAGGGTAGACCAGGGGACCAGGAGAGGCCCCCGGCGCAAGGCCATCATACCCTTGTCGTCTGATGACGACGAGGCAGATTCCTCCCACGGAGGCAGGGGAAAACAAGAAGAAACTCCACCTCCCCGTACTGGGAGGGAGAAAAAGAGGAAGTCCACCCCGGAGAGGGAGGCTGGGACGTCTAAGAAGGGAAAGGCGTCCCTTCCGGACTACTCCGCCACTGTCGCTGATAGCAAGGAGGGGTGGCTGCCCAGGAAGAAGCCCCTAGTGCGATCGTAAGTGTCCGCACTCTATCATAGTGTTGCTTCATAGTTTTTTTATAAAGCCGAACTTGAATGCAGTCCGGCCAGGGTCCATCCCGAAGCATCGTCTTCGGATGGGTCCTTGAGCGATTCGGCGATGAACTCACTCCCGACGGCCACTACTTCTCAGCCTGCACATGACACAGAGGTGTTATCCCAAAGGCTCCCAGAGTGGGGGAGATGGCTCTGGAGGCGCCCCAAGGCGGCATTCCAGACGTCGGACACGCGGGGTTCAAGATCCCCGCGGATCATGTTGATGAGAGCCGCAGTAAGCCGGATTCTCAACCGAACACTGTTCCGAAGCCTTTAATGGTTCCGGACTCAGGAGGGCAGCCCCTCGCTAGGGAGGGAGAGCCGTCTGCATCGAGGACTTCTGTTGCGCCTGAGGCACCGGATTGTCTGCTAGAAGCGCTTCGCGGCGCTTCCATAGATGAAGAGCACCGTACTCTTATGAGTGCGGTGATTCAGAAGGTTTCGTCTGCCAAGAGTGGTCTCACCGAAGCCTGCACCATCCTCCTGACAGGCTTTGAGGTAAGTAAAAAATGTGTGAAATTACCACCCGATAGGTAGTAGCCCCTGATACTCTGTTTGGTGTTCGGAAGGAAAAACCAAACGGAGGGTAAATTATAATCCGTAGGAGTCTAATCAATGAGTTTTAATGTGAATAAACAAGCTGTGCTGCTGGCCGCTGCTGTCCGTACGACCGAAATCGCCGGCCTAAAATAGGACTTGGAGCAGGTGCAGGGGGAGCTCGACCTCACAAGGAGGCGGCTTGAAGAGAGCAAAGGTGAATTATTCCCCTTTCTCAATACTTTGAGAGACTCATTGATATCATGCTTAGGAGAAGAAGATCTAATTTTAAGAGAATCAACATCAAGCGAAAGTCTATCAATGTTCCTAGCCAAATCATCAACTTTGAGCAATTTTTATTCTAGCAAAGTATTAAAATTCTTTTGAGAAATCATAAATTCTTTCACACTATTCTCAAAATCATAGGGCATCTTATTAAAATTACCATAAGAATTATTGTAGGAATTTCCATAATTATTAGAAGAATTACTAGGGAACAGTCTAGCATTAAAATTTCCTCTATAGGCATTGTTTCCAAAATTATTCCTACCAATAAAATTCACATCCATAGATTCATTATTATTCTCAATCAAGGAAGACAAAGGCATATCATTGGGATCAAGAGGAGTATTTTTAGTAGCAAACAATTTCATTACTTCATCCATCTTTCCACTCAAAACGATTTCTTCTATAGCATGCACTTTTTTACTAGAAGATCTTTCGGCGTGCCATTGAGAATAATTAGCCATAATATTATCAAGAAGTTTTGTAGCATCTCCTAACGTGATTTCCATAAACGTGCCTCCTGCAGCCGAATCTAAGAGATTTCTAGAAGCAAAGTTCAACCCGACATAAAATTTTTGTATGATCATCCATAAATTCAAACCATGAGTAGGGCAATTGTGAAGCATCAATTTCATTCTTTCCCAAGATTGGGCAACATGCTCATGATCAAGTTGTTTAAAATTCATAATATCATTCCTAAGAGTGATAATCTTAGCGGGAGGAAAATACTTAGAGATAAAAGCATCTTTGCACTTGTTCCAAGAATCAATATTATTTTTAGGCAAAGACGAAAACCAAACTTTAGCACGATCTCTAAGAGAAAACGGAAATAACTTCAATTTCATAATATTGTTATCCGCATCTTTCTTCTCTTGCATATCACACAAATCAACAAAGATGTTTAGATGAGTAGCGGCATCTTCACTAGGAAGGCCGGCGAATTGATCTTTCATAACAAAATTCAACAAAGCAGCATTGATTTCACAAGACTCAACATCATTAAGAGGAGCAATCGGAGTACTAAGGAAATCATTATTATTGGTGTTCGAGAAATCACACAATTTGGTATTATCTTGCGCCATGGCAACAAGTAATCCAACACACAAGCAAGCAGAAAAAGGCAAGAGAAAAGAGAGGAGGAGATTGGGAAAGAGAGGGCGAATAAAACAGCAAGGGTGAAGTGGGGGAGAGGAAAACGAGAGGAAAATGGCAAATAATGTAAATGCGAGGGAGATGGGTTTGTGATGGGTACTTGGTATGTCTTGACTTGAGCAAAGACCTCCCTGGCAACGGCGCCAGAAATCCTTCTTGCTACGTCTTGAGCTTGCGTTGGTTTTCCTCGAAGAGGAGAGGGTGATGCAGCAAGTGTAGCATAAGTATTTCCCTTAGTTTTGATAACCAAGGTATCAATCCAGTAGGAGGCTCCTCAAAAGTCCCACACACCTACACAAACAAACTGAGAACTCGCAACCAACGCAATAAAGGGGTTGTCAATCCCTTCACGGCCACTTGCGAAAGTGAGATCCGATAGAGATAGTATGATAAGATAAATATATTTTTGGTATTTTATAATATAGATGCAAATAAAAGTAGATTGAAAGCAAATATGATAAGATATAGACCCGGGGGCCATAGGTTTCACTAGAGGCTTCTCTTGAGATAGCATAAGTATTACGGTGGGTGAACAAATTACTGTCGAGCAATTGATAGAAAAGCAAATAAATATGAGATTATCTTGGCATGATCATGTATATAGGCATCACATCCAAAACAAGTAGACCGACTCCTGCCTGCATCTACTACTATTACTCCACACATCGACCGACTCTTGCCTGCATCTAGAGTATTAAGTTCACAAAGAACAGAGTAACACATTAAGCAAGATGACATGATGTAGAGGGATAAACTCATGCAATATGATATAAAGCCCATCTTGTTATCCTCGATGGCAACAATACAATACGTGTCTTGCAACCCTTTCTGTCACTGGGTAAGAACACCGCATGATTGAACCCAAAGCTAAGAACTTCTCCCATGGCAAGAAAGATCAATATAGTAGGCCAAACCAAACCGATAATTCGAAGAGACTTGCAAAGATAACTCAATCATACATAAAAGAATTCAGAGAAGATTCAAATATTATTCATAGATAAACCTGATAATAAACCCACAATTCATCGGATCTCGACAAACACGCCGCAAAAAGAGATTACATCGAATATATCTCCACAAGAGAGGGGGAGAATATTGTATTGAGATCCAAAAAGAGAGAAGAAGCCATCTAGCTAATAACTATGTACCCGTATGTCTATGGTAAACTACTCACAACTCATCGGAGGGGCAAGGATGTTGATGTAGAGGCCCTCCATGGTCAATTCCCCCTCCGGCAGAGTGCCGACGAAGGCTCCAAGATGGGATCTCGCAGATACAGAAGGTTACGGTGGTGGAAATTGTGTTTCGTGGTGCTCCTGTATGTTTTTGGGGTACGTAGGTATATATAGTAGGAAGAAGTACGTCGGTGGCTGCCCGAGGGGCCCACGAGACAGGGGGCGCGCCCTACAGGGGGGAGGCGCCCTCCTATCTCGTGGCCGCATCGGCTGCTTTTTGGCTTGCACTCCAAGTCCTTCGAATCGCGTTCGTTCCAAAAATCACGCTCCCAAAGGTTTCATTCTGTTTCGACCCCGTTTGATATTCCTTTTCTTTGAAATACTGAAATAGGCAAAAAAACAGCAATATGGGCTGGGCCTCCGGTTAGTAGGCTAGTCCCAGAAATGATATAAATGTGTAAAATAAAGCCCATAAACATCCAAAAGGGGTAATATAATAGCATGGAACAATCAAAAATTATAGATACATTGGAGACGTATCATAGTCCAACCACAATGTTCTACATCTCCATAAACCTTGGGGTTTCGAACATAATCAGCAACACAGCTCTCACCCTCGAAGTCTTGAGATGACATATTTTCAGATCTGTGGAGAAAACAACAAGAAAGTGGAACAAAAATTTCTCCGCCATATGGTGGTCAATAGGTTCAGGGGTATATAAAGATTTTTTATATTGGGAAACAAGCAAACGGGAGAAAAACGGAGTCCAGAAGGTACCCGAGGTGGGCATAACCCACCTGGGCGTGCCATGCAAGCCAAGCGCTTCCTGGTGTCTTGTGCCCTCCTCGGTTGCCTTCTAGGTTTTTTATTATTTTCCTAATTTTTATAATATTCCAAAACTGACAAAAAATATTTTTGTGGATTTTCTGGAGTCCGTTTACTTACCGTATCACGTCCCTCCTATTTTTCAAGATTCTGGAGTGTTCCAGAAGGTTTTTTTTATGTGTTCTCATACGTTCATTTTGCATCATGTTTACCTACTGTTATTTACTATGTTTTTACGCATAATACTGCTTTTTGGAGTAATTCTAATGACTTTTCTCCCATAAAATGCAAGGTTTATACAAGGAGGGAGAATGCCGGCAGTTGGAATTCTGGACTTGAAAAAGCTATGTCAGAGTTACCTATTCTGCACATCTCCAAATGAGCTAAAAATTTACGGAGAATTAATTTGGAATATATGAGGAATATTGGAGCAAATAACCATCAGAGGGGGCCCACCAGGTGAGCGCAACCCACCTGGGCGTGCCAGGCATCCTAGGCGCACCATGGTGGGTTCTGCCCTCTTCAGCCCACCTCCTATGCCCCTCTTCTATTATATAAGTCATTTTGACCTAAAAAAACGGGAGGACTTTTGGGATGCAGCACCGCCGTCTCAAGGCTGAACTTGGGCACGAGCACTTTTGCCCTGCGGTGGAGCGATTCCACCGGGGTACTTCCCTCCCGGAGGGGGAAATCATCATCATCAACATCACCAACAACCCTCTCATCTTTGGGAGGGTAATACCCATCAACATCTTCAACAACACTATCTCCTCTCAAACCCTAGTTCATCTCTTGTGTTCAATCTTCGTACCGGAACCTCGGATTTGTATATGTGGGTGACTAGTAGTGTTGATTACATCTTGTAGTTGATTACGATGTGGTTTATTTGGTGGAAGATTATACAGAACCATTATGCTATTTAATACCCCTCTTATCTTGAGCATTATTATCATTTGTGAGTAGTTACTTTTGTTCTTCAGCACACGGGAGAAATTTTGTTGCAAGTAATTATGTGAACTTGATATGTGTTCGATATTTTAATGATATGTATGTTGTGATTCCCTTAGTGGTGTCATGTGAACATCGACTACACGGCACTTCAACATATTTGGTCCTAAGGGAATGCATTGTGGAGTAGTTATTAGATGATGGGTTGCTAGAGTGACAGAAGCTTAAACCCTAGTTTATGCGCTACTTCATAAGGGACCGATTTGGATCCAGAAGTTTAATCTTATGGTTATATTTTACCTTAATACTTTTCACGTAGTTGTGGATGCTTGCGAGGGTGTTAATCATAACTAGGAGGTTTTTTCAAGTAAGAACATCACCTAAGCACCGGTCCACCCACATATCAAATTATCAAAGTAGCGAACACGAATCGAACCAACATGCTGAAAGTAACTAGATGAAATTCCCGTGTACCGTCAAGAACGCTTTGCTTTTTATAAGAGACCGTTTTGGCTTGTCCTTTGCCACAAAAGGCTAGGGCTACCTTGCTGCACTTTACTTACCATTACCGTTACTTTCTCGTTACAAATTACCTTGCTATCAAACTACTCGTTACCGACAATCTCAGTGCTTGAAGAAATTACCTTGCTGAAAACCGCTTGTCATTTCCTTCTGCTCCTCGTTGGGTTGAACGCTCTTACTTATTGAAAGGACTAAGATTGATCCCATATACGTGTGGGTCATCAAGACTCTTTTCTGGCGCTGCTGACGGGGAGTGAAGTGCTCTTGGTAAGTGGAAATTAGTAAGGGAAAATTATTACTATGTACTGAAATTTATTGTCACTTGTTACTATGGAGAACAATCCTTTGAGGAGTTCGTTCGGGGTATCTTCACCTCGACCGGAACCACAATTAGTTCCCGTAAACCTACTGCACCTGCTGAAAATATTCGTTATGAAATTCCTTCGGGTATGATAGAACAATTGCTAGCTAATCCTTATGCAGGAGATGGAACTGAACATCCTGATATGCATTTGATATATGTGGATTAAATTTGTGGATTATTTAAGCTTGCAGGTTTACCCGGAGATGAAGCTAAGAAGAAGGTTTTCCCTTTATCTTTGAAGGGAAAAGCATTGGCATGGTATAGTCTATGCGATGATATTGGATCTTGGAATTGGAATCGATTGAAATTGGAATTTCACTAAAAGAATTATCCTATACATGAAGAAGACTATTGAATTCAGGTGGGATCTTTTAGAAAGAATTAAATGCAACTCTGAAGATTGGGAACTCGGCGAAGGTAAAGATTCAGGTATTAAGCTTAAGTTTTATTGTGTTAAATCTTTGATGAATACCGATGCTTTTCACAAGTTTAGCACTATATGGACTTGACTCTGAGACAATAGCCTCTTTCTGTGAATCATTTGCTACTCATTTTGATCTCCCTAAGGTCAAGTGGTTTAAATATCATCCACCTATCAAAGAAGAGATTAAATAACCGGTAGTATCTAAATAAGAAACTATCATTTACAATGTTGATCCGGTTGTTCCCACTCTTATATTGAAAAACCATTCCCTGTTAGGATAAAGGAACATGCTAAGGTTTAAATTGTGGTCCGCAAAAGTAATATCAAATCACATAGACCTTTAGGACAAATCAAAGTAGAACCTAGTGTTGCTATGGTTAAAGATCTCTTGGTAGAAAATATCGATGGGCATGTTATTTACTTCTGTGATGAAGCATCTAGAATTGCCAAACCAGATAAAAAGAAAAACATAGACCTGTTATGGCATGCCTATTGTCTCAGTCAAAATAGGAGATCACTGTTATCATGGTTTATGTGACATAGGTGCTAGCGTGAGTGCTATTCCTTTTACCTTATATCAAGAAATTATGGATGATATAGCACCCGCTGAAGTAGAAGACATAGACGTTACTATTAAACTTGCTAATTGAGACACCATCACACCACTTGGGATTGTTAGAGATGTTGAAGTCTTGTGTGGGAAAGTAAAATACCCTACTAATTGTCTAGTTCTTGGTTCACAACTTCTAAAATTTCTTGTTGAGTAGTAGCATAATTTCGTTGAGCATTGCCTAGAGTTTTACTAGCATAATGGATCATATTCAATTTTCTATCATCTCTTTGTCCTAGAACAGCACCGACATCATAATCACTAGCATCACACATAATTTTAAAAGGCAAGTTCCAATCAGGTGGTTGTACTATAGGTGCAGAAGTTAAGGCTTTCTTAAGTGTTTCAAAGGCTTCTACACAGTCATCATCAAAAACAAATGGAACATCCTTTTGTAAAAGATTTGTAAGAGGCCTAGAAATTTAAAGAAGTGTTTAATAAACCTCCAATAGAAACCAGCATGACCAAGGAAACTACGAATACCTTTAATATCTTTAGGACATGGCATTTTCGCAATTGCATCAACTTTACCTTTATACTTTACCTTTATCCACCTCAATACATCATTCAAAAATTTTATGCCCCAAGACAATACCTTCATTAACCATAAAGTGGCACTTCTCCCAATTCAACACAAGATTAGTTTGCTCACATCTTTGCAAAACTCAATGAAGGTTGCTTAAGCAATCATCAAAAGAAGTTTCGTAAAGAGAAAAATCATCCATGAAAACCTCAACAATCTTTTCACAAAAAGCAGAGAATATAGCAGCCATACATCTTTGAAAGGTAGCATGTGCATTGCATAAACCAAAAGGCATACGTCTATAAGTATAAGTTCCAAAAGGCAAAGTAAAGGTGGTTTTCTCTTGATTGGGTTGTGAAATAGGTATTTGAGAAAAACCAGAATATCCATTAAGGAAGCAAAAGTGTGTGTGCTTAGATAGTTTTCTAGCATTTGATCAATAAAAGGCAAAGGGTAATGATCCTTTCTAGTTGCTTTATTTAATTTTCTAAAATCAATGACCATTCTATAGCCAGTAACAATTCTTTTTGGAATGAGTTCATTTTATCATTAGGAACAACAATAATACCTCCCTTCTTGGGGACACAATGAATGTGATTTACCCATCTACTATCAGCTATGGGATAGATTATACCTGCTTCAAGAAGCTTTAATATTTTAGTTCTTACCACTTCTTTCATCTGAGGATTCAAACGTCAATGGTGATCAAAAATAGGTTTAGCATCATTGCATCAGGTTCCGTATTAATATTGTGCTGACATAGAGTGGATTAATGCCCTTAAGATCATCAAGAGTATACCCAATAGTAGCTCGGTGCTTCTTCAGAATTTTTAGTAATCTTTCTTCTTCATGTTCTGAAAGGTTAGCACTAATAATAATAGGATATGTATTTTTCTCATCAAGATAAGCTTATTTCAAAGTGTCTGGCAATTGTTTTAATTCAAACACGGGATCACCCTTAGGTGGAGGAGGGCCTCCTAGAGTTTCAATTGGCAAATTGTGTTTGAGCAGAGGTTGTTGTTCAAAGAAGATTTTATCTATTTCATTTCTTTCATGCATATGCATATAATTTTCATGGTCTAGCAAATATTGTTCTAGTGGATCAGTAGGAGGCACAGAAATAGAAGCAAGACCAATTATTTCATCCTTACTAGGTAATTATCTTATGATGTTTTGTACTAAACTTAGAAAAATGAAACTCATAGGACTCATCACCAAAACTAACACCGATAGTTTGCTTCTCACAATCTATTTTAGCATTAACGGTGTTCAAGAAAGGTCTACCAAAAATACTGGGACAGAAGTCATCTTGTGGGGAACCAAGAACTAGAAAATCAGTAGGGTATTTTACTTTATCACACAAGACTTCAACATCTCTAACAATCCCAAGTGGTGTGATGGTGTCTGTATTAGCAAGTTTAATAGTAACATCTATGTCTTTTATTTCAGCAGGTGTTATATCATCCGTAATTTCTTGATATAGGGTAAAATGAATCGTACTCATGCTAGCACCCAAGTCACATAAACCATGATAACAGTAATCTCCTGTTTTGACTGAGACAACAGGCATGCCAACAATAGGTCTATGTTTATCTTTTTCATCAGGTTTGGCAATTCTAGAAACTTCATCACAGAAGTAAATAACATGCCCATCAATATTTTCTACCTGGAGATATTTAACCATAGCAACACTAGGTTCTACTTTGGTTTGCTGTGAAGGTCTAGGTGCTTTGATATTACTTTTGCGGACCACAGTCGAAACCTTAGCATTTTCCTTTATCCTAACAGGGAAAGGTGTTTTTTCAATATAAGTAGTAGGAAAAACTGGATCAACACTGTAAATAATAGTTTCTTCTTTAGATATTACCGGTTCTTTAATTTCATCTTCAATAGGGGGGTGATATTTAAACCACCTCTCCTTAGGGAGATCAACATGTGTAGCAAAAGATTCACAAAAGGAGGTTACTATCTGAGAGTCAAGTCCATATTTAGTGATAAACTTCTGAAAGGCATCGGTATTCATCAAAGATTTAACATAATCAAACTTAAGCTTAATACCTGACTCTTTAACTTCGTCGAGTTCCCAATCTTTAGAGTTTGCATTTCATTCTTTATAAAAGATCCCACCTAGATTCAATAGTGTTCTTCATAAAAGAACCATCACAAGAAGTATCGAGCATGGATCGATCATCATGAGAAAGCCGAACATAAAAATTCTGGATAATAATTTCTCTTGAGAGCTCATGATTGGGGCATGAATATAACATTGACTTAAGCCTCCTCCAAGATAGAGCGATACTTTCTCCTTCATGAGGCCAAAAATTATATATATAATTCTGATCATAATGAACTAGATGCATAGGATAATTTTTTGGTGAAATTCCAATTTCAATCGATTCTAGTTCCAAGATCCAATATCATCGCATAGCTTATACCATGCCAATGCTTTTCCTTTCAAATATAAAGGGAAACCTTCTACTTAGCATCTTCTCCGGGTAAATATGCAAGATTAAATAATCCACAAATTTCATTGATACGTCTCCAACGTATCTATAATTTTTGATTGCCCCATGCTGTTATATTATTATTCTTGGATGTTTTACAATCATTTTATAGCAACTTTATATACATTTTTTCGGACTAACCTATCGACATAGTGCCCAGTGTTAGTTGCTGTTTTTTGCTTTTTTTTACTTCGCAGAAAATCAATACCAAACGAAGTCCAAACGCAGCAAAACTTTTTGGAGATTTTTTTTGGACTAGAAGACACAAGTTGGGCCAAGGAAGAACCAGAGGGGGGCTCCAAGGGGAGCACAACCCACCAAGTCGTGCCTGGGGCCCAAGCGCGCCCTAGTGGGTTGTGCCCACCTCGGCTGCCTCCCGCACCACCTCTTTGCTCTATAAATACCCCAATATTCCAAAAAACCCTAGGAGAGTCGACGAAACAAAATTCCGGCCGCCGCAAGTTCCAGAAACCACAGATCCAATCTAGACACCATCACGAAGGGGTTCATCATCCTTGTTGGTGCCTCTAAAATGATGCATGAGTAGTTCACTATAGACCTACGGGTCCGTAGTTAGTAGCTAGATGGCTTCCTCTCTCTCTCTCTTTTGATTCTGAATACAATGGTCTCTTGGAGATCTATTTGATGTAAATCTTTTTGCAGTGTGTTTGTTGGGATCCGATGAACTTTGAGTTCATCATAAGTTCTATTTTATCCATGAAATTTTATTGAGTTTTATCTCTTATATGCATGATTTCTTATAGCCTCGTATTTCTTCTTTGAATCTTTGGTTTAGTTAGGCGGACTAGATCGATTTTTCTTGCCATGGGAAGAGGTGCTTTGTGATGGGTTCGATCTTACGATGCTCAATCCCAGTGACAGAAAGGGAAATGCCACATATGTATCGTTGCTATTAAGGATAACAAGATGGGGTCTATTCCTACATGAATAGATCTTTTCTACATCATGTCATCATTCTTATTGCATTACTCCGTTTTTCCATGAAATTAATACACTAGATGCATGCTGGATAGCGGTCGATGTGTGGAGTAATAGTAGTAGATGCAGGCAGGAGTCCTGCTACTAATCTTGGATGTGATGCCTATATAATGATCATTGCCTAGATATCATCATGATTATTTGAAGTTCGATCAATTTCCCAATAGTAATTTGTTTACACGTCCTATGCTATTTTTCTCAATAGAAGCCACTAGTGAAATCTACGGCCCCCGAGTCTCTTCTTTGTCGTATTTGCCTTCAAGATCTATTTTTATTCACTTTTATTTTCATATTTATTAATCCAAAAACCCAAAATACCTCGCTGCAATTTATTGTTATTTATTTTATCTCACGTCCCTGCGAGATCTATTTATCGAATCTACTACAATTTTATCTATCTTTTTACCTGGGAGGGATTGACAACCCCTCTTTTACATCGGGTTGCAAGTATTTGTTCTTTGTGTGCAGGTACCATTTACATACTGTTGCATGGTTCTCCTACTGATTCGATAACCTTGGTCTCATCACTGAGGGAAATACCTACCGTAGTTGTGCTGCATCATCCCTTCCTCTTTGGGCAAATACCGACGTAGTTCAAGCCGGGTCAAAAGGAATTTATAGCACCGTTGCTGGGGAGACATCATCAACATCTATCAGGTTCCTAATCATAAATCTCATCTCCTTGAAATTTACATTATTTGCCATTTTCCTCTCGTCTTCATCTCCCCCACTTCACAAATGTTTGCCATTTTATTAGCCCTCTTTTTCGTTTGCATTTCTCGTTGGAATTCTTGTCTGCTAGGCTTTGTCACCATGAGTGACTCTGGTATGGCAAAAATAGATGATGTCCTAACTCCTAAAATTGGACGATCTGGCAATCTGGATGCTAAAAGTTTTGTTTCGGGTCAAGGGAATGTTATAGGAAAAGAATGTATCCAAGAATTTTTCAATTGTGTTGGAAATTTAAGTCTTCATGATGTTCCCATTGTTAAAAGGACTATATCTTATGCGAAAGCTATTTGAGCACTAGTTCTGAAACTTGAAAATAAATTCATCCTACCTTGCAAATATTATTTTTTGAGGTAGCCGTTATGAAGAATCCCAAAGCTAAAAAGTTGGTAACCCTTGTTCTTATGAGTGAATTTGATTACATAATACGGGAAGCTAGGGAAAATTTTGATTTCTATGGTATGAATCGTGAAAAGACGGTTATAGATGAGATTCTTTATAATAGTGATTATGTGATAAGACATTTCCTTAGGGATAATGAAATCTTTGATGAGAATCTTAAAAAGGAAGCCCTTGATTTAGATATAATCCAACAAGTTTTCAATGATGTTAATCAACACTATTCTTGGATTGTTGCCGGAAATCAAAGGGGATATGATGATAAGGAACTTGATAGTGCTAAAGTCTCTATGGATGAGGTGTTTTATGTTGTTTTTGCAATACCTCCTGACAAAAACACCTCTAAGGAAAATGAAAATAAATATGACAACACTTAGAACTATGCTTTATGCCTAGCTAGAGGCATAAAACAATAGCGCTTGTTGGGAGGCAACCCAATGAATAAAATTTATTTTTGTCTTTTTCTTTCTATTCTTGAGTGTTTACACAATTATGCTAATGTTATGATTGTGTTTTATGTTTTAATTAGTGTTTGTGCCAAGCAAAGTCTTTGGGATCATGTTGGGTGATAGTTTATTTGTTCTTGTTGGAAAACATAAACTTTTGTGTCTAGTAAAATAATTTTCAAAAATCACGTAAGCGACGATTTTTTTTGAATTTTTTACACAAGATTGATATACAAATTTCCCACATTGTCCTAAGTTTTCAGAACTTTTGGAGTTGCATAATTATTCAAAGTTTTCATATAGCTACAGACTATTTTGTTTTTGACAGATACGTTTTCTTTGCGTTGTGTGCTTATTTTGATGAATCTATGGACACCATCGGGGGGTATGAGCCATAGCAAAGTTGGAATACAGTAGATATAATGCAAAAATAAAATCTGAATGGATTTTCAACAGTACTTAGAGTAGTGATTTGCTTTGTATACTAATGGATCTCACGAAGGTTTTGTTGAGTTTTGTGTGATTGAAGTTTTCATGTTTTGGGTGAGATCACGATGGATGAAGGAATAAGTAGTAAGAAGAGCCTAAGCTTGGGGATGCCCCATGCCATACCAAGCTATTATCTAAAAGAGAAGCAAGCAACTAAGCTTGGGGATGCCCTAGTGGCATCCCCTCTTTCTTCTAACGACCAGCGGTATTTTACTCGGAGCTATATTTTTATTCGTCACATATCATGAGTTTTGCTTTGAGCGTCTTGTATGATATGAGTCTTTGATCATTTTGTTTTTATTTTGTGTCATCTATCCTTGCTGGACACACCTCTTTGATAGAGCCAAAATTATGCTATGACTTGTTAGAATTGCTCTCTATGCTTCACTTAAATCTTTTTCAGCTATGGAATTGCGCTAGTGCTTCACTTATATATTTTTGAGCATGGTGTGATTTAGTATTTTTGAAGAAACTCTCTCATTCTTCACTTAGTTTTATTTGATAGTCAGTAAAAAATTAATAAATTCTCTCATGCTTCACTTATAATATTTTGAGAGAAGAAAAAAATTCATGCTCATGTTCTTCAATTAGATTTGTTTGAGCTATCAAAAGCAACATCTGAAATTGGTCCCAAAGTGATAGATATTCAAGAGGGACACAGTAAAAACTTTCATAAATACCATTGGACAAAATAAACTTGTTTTTTGTAATAATTTTGTGATATGATGATATAATATGTGAGTCATGTTCATGAGTAATCATGCTTTAGTAAGAATATTGATGTTAAGGTTTGTGATTCGCTATGCAAGCATGAAAGTCAATAGTTATGCAATGAAATTATATCCTACTTGTGGTGCACTATTCGGTGTTCATTATGCTTAATGCTCGCTTATGAGATTTTTTGTTTCTTGATTCAATGCTTCACAATCTTTTGCTAGCCTTCACTTGTACTAAGTGGGATTAATACTTGTGCATCCAAAATGCTTAAACTAGTTTTGCCATATGAGTCCACTATACCTACCTATATGCGGTATTCTTTTGTCGTTCTAAGAGAATTTGTAGGTGCCATCTCTAATCTTCAAAATAAATTTCCTTTTTGTGTGCTCATACCACTCATGAAATGGTAGGGGGTGGCTGATACTTTTCCATTCTAGATGTGTTATTCTCAAGATGAGTGTTTATTCACTTGTCGTTGAACAAGAGTACGGCAAAGGTATTAGGGATGCCCAGCACCGAAATGAAAAATGAATTTACTTTATGTTGTCAAATTATAAATTCCTTGAAAGTGTTTGTATGGATGGCACCGGTGGATTCGGTTAGCCGTGGAATGTGAAAGTATGGTGGAAACAGGAATAAACTTTATTTTCTGTTTGGGAACAGCCTATGATATATCTAGCATGGAAAGTATTGGAACTACTCGGTCGTTTTCATTGACAGGAAAAGCGTGCCACCCAAAATGTTTTATCTATATCTTTTTCGCTTTGAGCTCTGGCACCTCTACAAATCTCTACTTCCCTCTGCGAAGGGCTTTTATATTTACTTTATGCAATTTTTATTTTGAGTCTCCATCTTCTCTTATAAAGCACCAACTAAGGGGCACTATGATCGTACTTGAGCATTGGGTGTAGCTAATATGCGAGTGTGTTTCATGAATGGATCAATGATTGAGCATAATGGGCTAGGGATAACTTACTTTAATATTGTTATTTTTAAAGACATGATTGCTTGTTGATATTCTTGAGTATTGAAATCTTCATTTCAGAACTAGACTATTGCTTTGAATTGTATCAAATTCCAAATGTCCATGCTACAAAGAAGAGAATATGTGATGAACATGTTAGGCAACATTCCGCATCAAAAATTTTGTTTTTATCATTTACCTACTTGAGGACGAGCTGGAATTAAGCTTGGGGATGCTGATACATCTCCAACGTATCTATAATTTTTGATTGTTCCATGCAGTTATATTATCATTCTTGGATGTTTTATGATCATTTTGTAGCAACTGTATATCATTTTTGGGACTAACCTATTGACATAGTTCCCATTACCAGTTGTTGTGTTTTGCTTGTTTTTTACTTCGCAGAAAATCAATACCAAACGGATTCCAAACGCAGCGAAAAAATTTGGAGATATTTTTTGGACTAGAAGACACAAGTTGGGCCAAGGAAGTACCAGAGGGGGGCTCCAAGGGGAGCACAACCCACCTGGGGGCGACCGGGGGCCCTGGCGCGCCCTGGTGGATTGTGCCCACCTCGGTCGCCTCTTTGCTCTATAAATACCCCAATATTTGAAAAACCCTTGGGTAGTCGACGAAACACAATTCCAGCCGCCGCAAGTTCCAGAAACCAGAGATCCAATCTAGACGCCATCACAGAGGGGTTCATCATCCTCATTGGTGCCTCTCCGTTGATGTGTGAGTAGTTCATTGTAGACCTATGGGTTCGTAGTTAGTAGCTAGATGGCTTTCTCTCTCTCTTTTGATTCTCAATACAATGGTCTCTTGGAGATCTATTTGATGTAACTCTTTTTCCGGTGTGGTTGTTGCGATCCGACGAACTTTGAGTTTATGATCAGATCTATTTTATCCGTGAAAATTATTTGAGTTTTGATCTCTTATATGCATGATTTCTTATAGCCTCGTATTTTTCTTGAAATCTTTGGTTTAGTTAGGCCGACTAGATCGGTTTTTCTTGCCATGGGAAGAGGTGCTTTTTGATGGGTTCGATTTTACGGTGCTCAGTCCCAGTGACAAAAATGGAAATGACACATATGTGTCGTTGATATTATGGATAACAAGATGGGGGAATAGATATTGTCTACATCATGTCATCATGCTTATTGCATTACTCTGTTTCTCCATGAACTTAATACACTAGATGCATGCTAGATTGCGGTTGATGTGTGGAGTAATTGTAGTAGATGCAGGCAAGAGTTGGTCTACTAATCTATCAATTGCCCAATAGTAATTTGTTTACCCGTCGTATGCTATTTTTCTCGAGAGAAGCCACTAGTGAAATCTACGGCCCCCTGGTCTCTTCTTTGTAATATTTGCCTTCAAGATCTATTTTTATTCACTTTTATTTTCAGATTTATTAATCCAAAAACCCAAAAATACCTTGCTGCAATTTATTGCTATTTATTTTCTCTCGCATTCCCGCGAGATCTATTTATCCAATCTACTACAATTTTATCTATCTTTTTACCCGGGAGGGATTGACAACCACTCTTTTACATTCGGTTGCAAGTATTTGCTTTGTGTGTAGGTACCGTTCACATAGTGTTGCGTGGTTCTCCTACTGGTTCAATAACCTTGGTCTCATCACTGAGGGAAATACCTACCGCAGCTGTGCTACATCATCCCTTCCTCTTTGGGAAATACTGACGTAGTCCAAGCCGCATCATTTATCCAGATATATCAAGTGCATATCAGGATGCTCAGTTCTATCTCCTGCATAAGGATTAGCTAGCAGTTGTTCTATCATACCTGAAGGTATTTCATAACCAATATTTTCAGTAGGTGTAGTAGGTTGAGGGGCATATAATTATGGTTCTGGTCGAGGTGAAGATACCCTGAACAAACCAAAAATATGTATTAATTGAAAAACAGAACCAAAAATCAAAAACATAAAAAACATTGGGTTGCTGATGACCCACTAGTATAGGTTATCTATCGTAGTTCTTTCGATAAGTAAGAGTGTCAAACCCAACGAGGAGCAGAAGGAAATGACAAGCGGTTTTCAGCAACGTAATTTCTGCAAGCACTGAAATTGTTGGTAACGAGTAGTTTGATAGAAAGATAATTTGTAATGAGCAAGTAACAGTAACTATAAATAAAGTGCAACAAGGTAGCCAATCCTTTTATGGAAAAGGACGGGCCAAAATGGTCTCCTATAATAAGCAAAGCTTTATTGAGGGTACATGGGAATTTCATCTAGTCACTTTCACCATGTTGGTTCGATTCGTGTTCGCTACTTTGATAATTTAATATGTGAGTGGACCGGTGCTTAGGTGTTGTTCTTACTTGAACAAACCTCCTACTTATGAATAACCCCCTCGCAAGCATCCGCAACTATGAGAAAAGTATTAAGATGAAATCTAACTGATATGTCTCCAACGTATTATAATTTTTGATTGTTCCATGCTATTATATTATCAATCTTGGATGTTTTATATGCATTAATATGCTATTTTACATTATTTTTGGGACTAACCTATTAACCTAGAGCCTAGTGTCAGTTTCTGTTTTCTCCTTTTTTGAGTTTTATAGAAAACAAAATACCAAACGGAGTCCAAATGAGCTGAAACTTCACGACATTTTTTATGGAGCATAAGAAGCCCAAGGAGTATCGGAGATGGACCAGGGGAGCCAGTAGGCATCCACAAGGGTGGAGGGTGCCCCTAGGTCGCGCCCCCTGCCTTGTCGTCTCCTCGTGGACCCCTGACTTTCCCCCGACGCCAAAAGTTCCTATAAATAGAGAAAACCCCGGAAATAAACCTAGACCGGGAGTTCCGACATTGCAAGCCTCTGTAGCCACAAAAAAACCAATCGAGAGCCCGTTTCGGCACCCTGCCGGAGGGGGAAACCATTACCAATGGCCATCTTCATCATCACAGTGCTCTCCATGACTAAGACAGAGTTGTTCACCCTCGGGGCTGAGGATATGTACTAGTAGCTATTTGTTTGATCTCTCTTTCTCTTGTGTTCTTGATTTGGCACAATCTTGATGTACCGCGAGCTTTGTTACTATAGTTGGATCATATGATGTTTCTCCCCCCTCTACCTTCTTGTGATGAATTGAGTTTTACCTTTGAGGTTTCTCTATTATTGGATTTAATACTATTATGGATTTGAGAACACTTGATGTATGTCTTGCGTGGGATACTCGTGGTGACAATGGGGTATTCTATTCACTACAAAAAAAATACACTTCCGTGATGATACATGTTTGTCACAGTAGGTCGCGTTTTCTTTCATGCATGTACATCCATGAAGATTTTATGACAGAATCAAGATAGTCATACCTAAGCTATCGTACAAGTGTTCCATGACATTAGCAAAGTTATCATCACGGAAGTGTCCACTTCCATGATGATAAATCACGCGTCATAGAAGTACTTTCGTCAAGGGTGACCGACATGTGGCATCCACAATAATGGGATGTCGTTAACCACCATTAAGCTATCGGGTCCGATTTTGGATCCGATAACCCGCTAACAGCCACGATCAATGCCGATTTTCCACGTGTAAAATTCTCATTGGCTGACGGATCCACGCGTCAGCTCCGCGTTGGCACAGGTGTCACTCATCCAATGGTTGAGATGGGCCTATGATATGTTGACACGTGGACGGGCCCAAAAGTGGCCCATAAAGTTTAAATGGGCCGGCCCAACTGAAGGCCCATAATATTTAGCATACCATAATGGGCCGGCCCAGCTAAAGGCCCATAAGATTTTGCAGACCATAATGGGCCAGCCCAGCTAAAGGCCCACAAGATTTAGCGGACCACAAATGTCCGGCCCAGCTAAAGGCCCATAAGTTTTGAAGACCATAATGTGCCGGCCCAGCTAAAGGCCCAACATTCTCTGTCAAATCGGCCAGTCAACGTCCTATCCTAAACTTGTCATCATCGCGGCCCATGGTCACTTCTAGCCTGTTAACAGTCCACTAAGTAATTGGGCCGAATTACGGCCCGGTGTATTTCTGGCCTGTTAAAGGTCCTGCTTCATTTGGGCCCATTTACAGGCCATCAAAACTTTCAGCCCATAAACGACCATGAAGGATTTGGGTCATATTCGGCCATGTCTGACATTCGGCCTGTTCGAGGTCCACTATAGATTTGGGCCACTTTCGGCCTGTTGTCATTTTCGGCTTGTTAACGCCGGATGAAAACCATGGGCCATATGTGGCCCAACGTCATATCGGGCCCATTAACGGCCCATATAAAAATGACGATAATCTAGCCCGATCGAAGTTCCGGCCTGTTAAAGGCCCATGTATTAGGTCGGCGCATTTACGGCCCGTCTGAATTTTGGCCTGTCAAAGATCCGCATCGTAAATGGGCCAACATTTCGGTCTGCTAAGACCAGTGGGTTATTTGGCACAATCAGGGCCCAATCTCACTTTCGGTCTATTAAAGGCCCATGTTTTTTATGGGCTCGAGATATTTACACCTGTAAACGGCCTATTTTTACTGAGGGCCCAAATTATGTTTAGGTCTGTTAAAGGCCCACTATGGGCACAAGCCTACCAGAAAACTATGACAGCTTATGCTGATTTAGGCCCAGATATTTTTAGTGGGCTACATGCCAATTTCGGCCCGCAATCGTTTTTAGCCCAATTGGAATGGGCCCGGCGAATGTTGGCATGTTGGGCTCCTATGTAGCTTTCGGCCGAGTACATTACTAAGATAAACCGACACTATACAAAAATAGCATCGTAATTACTGCAGCCTATGGCAGCATCATAAATGATGTATCACAAAAAAATAAATTCCAACCATACAACAAAAGGCCTGTTGGCAAAAAGTTTACAGTCCTTCCAGATAAAAGCACCATCAGATGTATAGAAGCACATATCATTTGACCTCAGTGCTAATGTTTCAGGCTGTAGAATCTGATGGAGTAACACGATCTTCACCTTTTTCGGCCATTTCTCTTGAACAACAAAGCGAAGGTCTGATAGTCTGGTTTCAAAACCATTCGTATCTTGACAACATTTGTCAAACACTATTCTTCTTTCCGAAACGACGTGCATTAGGGATTGTACTTGTGTCTGGAGCATAGATAGATCACTCTGTCTAGCAGGAAGATTTTGTTCAGTAGGCGATTTGGACGAGGTTACCGTGACAACCAACCCAGAATTATGCAGGAAGGTGCTTTTCACACTGTTAGTGGAGAGATACTGATGCACTGCAGCAAGAGGTGACATTGTGCCTGTGGTAGCCTCGTCACCTTCAGGTGGTTGTGGCTGTTCAATCATTTGTTGCATAGCTTCCTGAAAGTTTGAACTTGTAGATTAGTGTACCAGATAAGTTACTAATGAGACAAAAACAAACAAAGTAGGTTAATCATTTATACATAACTTATTTTGGTGAACTACTATAATACATTAGCATGTATTGTAGTGCCAACTACATAATAAAATCACTTTCAGAACATATGTCCATGTAGCATGCCTACTGTATTGTCTATTTCCTCACATTCATTGTGATAAAGAGACATGGTTTAAAGTAGGATGAATATAGTATGACATCGTTCATATCATGGGCAAACAGATATAAAACAAACAGGCTATTTTATCATTGTGTGCGCAAGTGAACATACCAACTAGATTACAGATCAAGACCAAAATAATATCCTTCATCTCTTTTAAACCATGTAAGGTGAAATGATACGTTAAGACAACTATGTATAAAAGTGAACAGAGTAACTGACATTGGCTGCAAACCAAGTAGTTAAATGAACACATCACAATACCAATCAGTTAAATGCAGGAGGAGTAAGGACTTACAACAGCGGCTTGAACTAGTGTGCTCATGCCCTTCATCTTGCTAGTGTGGCAATCCTTGAAGATTTGCACCGCATTCGGTTTAGGTTCTTTTTGGTCCGCACGGGTTTTCCTCTATATTTGGAACAAGTCAATATAGATACGATAATATGGCACAAAAAAAGAAGGAAGTAGCAGCTATTTACAAGAGCCTCGCAGTGTGCAATATAGCTACGAGATCCAGTTGTCTGTTGGAATTTCACTTTAGAACGGTTGGTTTTGTTCTTCAAACAGTTAGCCTAGAAGAAGACACACTTATAAGGCACATACATAAATACAAGTTCAATATGTGGTATGTGTTGGGGAACGTAGTAATTTCAAAAAAAAATCCTACGCACACGCAGGATCATGGTGATGCATAGCAACGAGAGGGGAGAGTGTTTTCTACGTACCCTCATAGGCCGTAAGCGGAAGCGTTAGCACAATGCGGTTGATGTAGTCGTACGTCTTCACGGCCCGACCGATCAAGCACCGAAACTACGACACCTCCGACTTCTTGCACACGTTCAGCTCGATGACGTCCCCCATACTCTAATCCAGTAGAGTGTCCAGGTATAGTTCCGTCAGCACGACGGCGTGGTGACGATGATGATGTTCTACCGTCACAGGGCTTTGCCTAAGCACCGCTACGATATTATCGAGGAGAACTATGGTGGAGGGGGGCACCGCAGACAGCTAAGAGATCAATGATCAATTGTTGTGTCTATGGGGTGCCCCCTCCCCCGTATATAGAGGAGTGGAGGAGGGGGCGGGACAAGGGGGTGGCACGCCCTAGGGGGGGAGTCCAACTCCCACCGGGAGTAGGACTCCCCCCTTTCCTATTAGGAGAGGGAGAGGGAAGGAAGAGGAAGGAGGGAGGAAGGAAAGTGGGGCCCAGCCCCCCTCCCAATTCGGATTGGGCTTGGGGGGGCGTCCCCTCCCTTGCTCCTTTCCCCTCCTTTCCACTAAGGCCCAATAAGGCCCATATACCTCGCGGTGGGTTCCGATAACCTCCCGGAGCTCCGGTATTGTCCCAATCTCACCCGGAAACTTTCCGGTGTCCAAATATAGTCGTCCAATATATCGATCTTCATGTCTCGACCATTTCGAGACTCCTCGTCATGTCCGTCATCACATCCAGGACTCCGAACAACCTTCGGTACATAAAAACACATAAACTCATAATATAACTGTCATCTTACTTTAAGCGTGCAGACCCTACGGGTTCGAGAACTATGTAGACATGACCGAGACACGTCTCCAGTCAATAACCAATAGCGGAACCTGGATGCTCATACTGGTTCCTACATATTCTACAAAGATCTTTATCGGTCAAACCGCATAACAACATACATTGTTCACTTTGTCATCGGTATGTTACTTGCCCGAGATTCGATCGTCAGTATCTCAATACCTAGTTCAATCTCGTTACCAGCAAGTCTCTTTACTCGTTATGTAATGCATCATCTCGTAACTAACTCATTAGCTACATTGCTTGCAAGGCTTATAGTGATGTACATTACCGAGAGGGCCCAGAGATACCTCTCCGACAATCGGAGTGACAAATCCTAATCTCGAAATACGTCAACTCAACAAGTACCTTCGGAGACACCTATAGAGCACCTTTATAATCACCCAGTTATGTTGTGAAGTTTGGTAGCACACGAAGTGTTCCTCTGGTAAGCGGGAGTTACATAATCTCATAGTCATAGGGACATGTATAAGTCATGAAGAAAGCAATAGCAACATACTAAATGATCAAGTGCTAAGCTAACGGAATGGGTCAAGTCAATCACATCATTCTCCTAATGATGTGATCCTATTAATCAAATGACAACTCATGTCTATGGTTAGGAAACTTAACCATCTTTGATTTACGAGCTAGTCAAGTAGAGGCATACTAGTGAAACTATGTTTGTCTATGTATTCACACATGTATTATGTTTCCGGGTAATACAATTCTAGCATGAATAATAAACATTTATCATGATATGAGGAAATAAATAATAACTTTATTATTGCCTCTAGGGCATATTTCTCAGTCTCCCACTTGCACTAGAGTCAATATTCTAGATTACGCAGTAATGATTCTAACACCCATGGAGCCTTGGTGCTGATCATGTTTTTCTCGTGGAAGAGGCTTAGTCAACGGGTCTGCAACATTCAGATCTGTATGTATCTTGCAAATCTCTATGTCTCCCACCTGGCCTTGGTCCCGGATGGAGTTGAAGCGTCTCTTGATGTGCTTGGTTCTCTTGTGAAATCTGGATTCCATTACCAAGGCAATTGCACGAGTATTGTCACAAAAGATTTTCATTCGACCCGATGCACTAGGTACGACACCTAGATCGGATATGAACTCCTTCATCCAAACTCCTTCATTTGCTGCTTCTGAAGCAGCTATGTTATCCGCTTCACATGTAGATCCTGCTATGATGCTTTGTTTGAAACTGCACCAACTGACAGCTCCACCGTTCAATATAAACACGTATCCGGTTTGCGATTTAGAATCATCCGGATCAGTGTCAAAGCTTGCATCAACATAACCATTTACGACTAGCTCTTTGTCACCTCCATAAACGAGTAACATATCCTTAGTCCTTTTCAGGTATTTCAGGATGTTCTTTACCGCTGTCCAGTGATCCACTCCTGGATTACTTTGGTACCTCCCTGCTAAACTAATAGCAAGGCACACATCAGGTCTGGTACATAGCACTGCATACATGATAGAGCCTATGGCGGAAGCATAGGGAACTTCTTTCATTTTCTCTATATCTTCTGAAGTGGTCGGGCATTGAGTCTGACTCAATTTCACACCTTGTATTACAGGCAAGAACCCTTTCTTTGCTTGATCCATTTTGAACTTTTTCAAAACTTTATCAAGGTATGTACTTTGTGAAAGTCCAATTAAGCGTCTTGATCTATCTCTATAGATCTTGATGCCCAATATGTAAGCAGCTTCACCGAGGTATTTCATTGAACAACTTTTATTGAAGTATCCTTTTATGCTATCCAGAAATTCTATATCATTTCCAATCAATAATATGTCGTCCACATATAATATTAGAAATGCTACAGAGCTCCCACTCACTTTCTTGTAAATACAGGCTTCTCCAAAAGTCTGTATAAAACCATATGCTTTGATCACACTATCAAAGCGTTTATTCCAAATCCGAGAGGCTTGCACCAGTCCATAAATGGATCGCTGGAGCTTGCACACTTTGTTAGCATCCTTTGGATCGACAAAACCTTCTGGTTGCATCATATACAACTCTTCTTCTAGAAATCCATTCAGGAATGCAGTTTTGACATCCATTTGCCAAATTTCATAATCATAAAATGCGGCAATTGCTAACATGATTCGGACAGACTTAAGCATCGCTACGGGTGAGAAAGTCTCATCATAGTCAACCCCTTGAACTTGTCGAAAACCTTTTGCAACAAGTCGAGCTTTGTAGGCAGTAACATTACCATCAGCGTCAGTCTTATTCTTGAAGATCCGTTTATTCTCAATGGCTTGCTGATCATCGGAAAGTAAACCAAAGTCCACACTTTGTTCTCATACATGGATCCCATCTCAGATTTCATGGCCTCAAGCCATTTTGCGGAATCTGGGCTCATCTTCGCTTCCTCATAGTTCGTAGGTTCGCCATGGTCAAGTAACATGACCTCCAGAATAGGATTACCGTACCACTTTGGTGCGGACCTTACTCTGCTTGACCTACGAGGTTCTGTAGTAACTTGATCTGAAGTTTCATGATCAACATCATTAGCTTCCTCACTTATTGGTGTAGTCGTCACAGGAACCGGTTTCTGTGATGAACTATTTTCCAATAAAGGAGCAGGTACAGTTACCTCATCAAGTTCTACTTTCCTCCCACTCACTTCTTTCGAGAGAAACTCCTTCTCTAGAAAGGATCCATTCTTGGCAACAAATGTCTTGCCTTTGGATCTGTCATAGAAGGTGTACCCAACAGTTTCCTTTGGGTATCCTATGAAGACACATTTCTCCGATTTGGGTTCGAGCTTATCAGGTTGAAGCTTTTTCACATAAGCATCGGAGCCCCAAACTTTAAGAAACAACAACTTTTTTTTCTTACCAAACCATAGTTCATAAGGCATTGTCTCAACGGATTTTGATGGTGCCCTATTTAACGTGAATGCGGCCGCCTCTAAAGCATAACCCCAAAACAATAGCAATAATCAGTAAGAGACATCATAGATTGCACCATATCTAGTAAAGTACGATTACGACGTTCAGACACACCATTACGATGTGGTGTTCCGGGTGGCGTGAGTTGCAAAACCATTCCGCATTGCTTCAAATGTAAACCAAACTCGTAATTCAAATATTCTCCTCCACGATCAGATCGTAGAAACTTTATTTTCTTGTTACAATGATTTTCAACTTCACTCTGAAATTCTTTGAACTTTTGAAATGTTTCAGACTTATGTTTCATCAAGTAGATATACCCATATCTGCTCAAATCATCTGTGAAGGTGAGAAAGTAATGATATCCGCCACGAGCCTCAACATTCGCTGGACCACATACATCAGTATGTATGATTTCCAACAAATCAGTTGCTCGCTCCATTGTTCCGGAGAACGGCGTTTTAGTCATCTTGCCCATGAGGCATGGTTCGCAAGTACCAAGTGATTCATAATCAAGTGATTCCAAAAGTCCATCAGTATGGAGTTTCTTCATGCCCTTTACACCAATATGACCTAAACGGCAATGCCACAAATAAGTTGCACTATCATTATCAACTCTGGATCTTTTGGCTTCAACATTATGAATAAGTGTATCACTACTATCGAGATTCATCAAAAATAGACCACTCTTTAAGGGTGCATGACCATAAAAGATATTAATCATATAAATAGAACAACCATTAATCTCAGAATTAAATGAATAACCGTCTCGCGTCAAACAAGATCTAGATATAATGTTCATGCTCAATGCTGGCACCAAATAACAATTATTTAGGTCTAAAACTAATCCCGAAGGTAGATGTAGAGGTAGCATGCCGACGGCGATCACATCGACTTTGGAACCATTTCCCACGCGCATCGTCACCTTGTCCTTAGCCAGTGTCCTCTTAATCCGTAGTCCCTGTTTCGAGTTGCAAATATTAGCAACAACACCAGTATCAAATACCCAGGTGCTACTGCGAGCTCTGGTAAGGTACACATCAATAACATGTATATCACATATACCTTTGTTCACCTTGCCATCCTTCCGATCCGCCAAATACTTGGGGCAGTTCTGCTTCCAGTGACCATTCTGCTTGCAGTAGAAGCACTCAATCTTAGGCTTAGGTCCAGACTTGGGTTTCTTCTCTTGAGCAGCAACTTGTTTGCTTCTCTTCTTGAAGTTCCCCTTCTTGTTCCCTTTGCCCTTCTTCTTGAAACTGGTGGTCTTATTGACCATCAACACTTGATGCTCCTTCTTGATTTCTACCTCCGCAGCCTTTAGCATTGCGAAGAGCTCGGGAATAGTCTTTTCCATCCCTTCCATATTATAGTTCATCACGAAGCTCTTGTAGCTTGGTGGCACTAATTGAAGAATTCTGTCAATGATGGTATCATCTGGAATATTAACTCCCAGTTGAATCAAGTGATTGTTATACCCAGACATTCTGAGTATATGCTCACTGACAGAACTATTCTCCTCCATCTTGCAGATGTAAAACTTATTGGAGACTGCATATCTCTCAATCCGGGCATTTGCTAGAAATATTAACTTCAACTCCTGGAACATCTCATATGCTCCATGACGTTCAAAATGTCGTTGAAGTCCCGATTCTAAGCCATAAAGCATGGATGTAGCAAATAGACCTCAAACACTCTGATCTCTATGCTTTAGTGTCATCCCTGGATCAGTAATGCTGACACGCACAGTACTTGAAGGATTTATAACAGAGTAGCAATCACACACTTATTACACCGAATGTCTCAAAAGAGAACTTATTACAATAAATATGGCTTAAGGCAATCTAGAAAACGATAATAGCGGAAGGCTTGGAAGATAAGCGAGTCCATCAACTCCAACGGCATCACTGAGTATAAGACCACGACCAAAGGCACCTTACTCGTCATCTCAAAAGTCTGCAACATGAACGTTGCAGCCCGAAAACGGGTCAGCACATGGAATATGCTGGCAAGGTAACACATAGAGAGTAATGAACAGAAATATGCAATACTACATGCATATATGGCTGGTGGAATGCTCTATGGTTACAGTTTTGCATAAAGCCAATCTTTTCCTACTGCAAAGGTATAAATTTTATTTAACTATCATGGTGGTTGTTAAACATTGAGAAGATAGACATCCTCTCAATCCCAATTAAGCATCATCATTAACCCAACAAATTAAATTAAAGTAACATGATGAGATTCACATGATAATCCAAGTACTAGATACTCAAAACATCCATAACCGGGGACACGACTAACCATGATTAGTTTGTACACTCTGTAGAGGTTTGCACACTTTTCCCCACAAGACTCGATCTCCTCCGTGGATTTCTCGCACTACATGGTGTTTGAGAAACGGATGACCGAGACATAGTCTTTTAGAAGCGCTAGCACCTTACGATCGGGTAGACAGTTACACCTACTTTCCCCTAGATCTGCTAGTCTACCACTGTAAGACTTCGCAAGACTTAACCAACTATGCTAGAGCCCATAGTAGCTTGTGGCTGCACACGGAAGTTTCTAGCATGAGTAATCTCATAATCCCTTTGGGCCTGGGTGGCGGTCCATAAAAAAACAGGCAATCGCTGGAATACCAAGGTGCCTCAATCCACCCAGATGTGTGTTAAAGTTACCACCTTAAATAAACC
Source organism: Triticum aestivum (assembly GCF_018294505.1). Taxonomy (NCBI): domain Eukaryota; kingdom Viridiplantae; phylum Streptophyta; class Magnoliopsida; order Poales; family Poaceae; genus Triticum; species Triticum aestivum. Next base: position 290,355,294 of record NC_057813.1, on the reverse strand, counting down.
ATTAAATAACAATCTCACATCTATTATGGATACACGCACCCAATCCACGTCTACTAGCATAACATGGCATTATAAGCAAACGTAGAAGTAACTCCCAAGGGTTTTATAATAAAACAGGTATTAGGTACTACCTCATCTACTTCCCAAAACCCACATATTAATCAGATCCTAATCATGCAATTGTTTGAGGATTGATCTAATGCAATAAAACTGGGTAGTAAAGAGGTATGATCAAAGTGTTACTTGCCTTACTGATGATCCATGAAATCTAGCGATTCGAAGTAGCAAGCGGCGCACTCCGGGTACTCTATCGCAAACAAACAAACATACAAATAAGCAATCATCTAATGCACAGGTAAAACTCAAATAAGAGATCTAACTAGAAAGTTCAACTTAAGAACTCCGGTTTGCAAAAAGAAACAAATCAAACGAAGCAACGAAAGTCAAACGGCGAAAGAAACAAGCTTCGTTTACTAATCTGGACCTAAGTCAAAATTTTACAGAAGCAAAAACTTGTTTGAGTTGGTTAAAGAGAAAGAGGGTTTCGAGACGAAACTCTAGGCGCTTGAATCGCCTGATTCCGATAAACGAGCGAAAAGTTATACTAGAACGAAAATCGGATCAGAAATCGTGAACAGAAATAATCGCGGAAAATCCAAGAAAAAGAAAAACTGACAAATATGCTAATGAACGAACATTCGTTGTCTGTGGCTAAATGGCGAAAACCGTTCGTTAAAATGAACATACGGACGAACGTCCGTTAAATAGATAAACCGAGAAAACCGGTGAACCGATCTACAAAAAAACGAACTAGGGTTTTAAAAAAACGAATCGGTTTTCTAAAAAAACCGGCGGTAGTGAACAGCGGCTACCTCATTGGAATCTGGCGGGGGTCGGGCTCCGGCGGGGCGGCGTGGGGCTATGACGCCCCCGATTTAATCGTACACTAATCATGCACGCAAATGTGTACGATCAAGATCAGGGACTCACGGGAAGATATCACAACACAACTCTACAAATAAAATAAGTCATACAAGCATCATAATACAAGCCAGGGGCCTCGAGGGCTCGAATACAAGTGCTCGATCATAGACGAGTCAGCGGAAGCAACAATATCTGAGTACAGACATAAGTTAAACAAGTTTGCCTTAAGAAGGCTAGCACAAACTGGGATACAGATCGAAAGAGGCGCAGGCCTCCTGCCTGGGATCCTCCTAAACTACTCCAGGTCGTCATCAGCGGGCAGCACGTAGTAGTAGGCACCTCCAGTGTAGTAGGGGTCGTCGTCGACGGTGGCGTCTGGCTCCTGGACTCCAGCATCTGGTTGCGACAACCAGAAAGGAAGGAAAAGGGGAAAAAAGGGGGGAGAAAGCAACCGTGAGTACTCATCCAAAGTACTCGCAAGCAAGGAACTACACTACATATGCATGGGTATATGTGTAAAGGGCCATATCAGTGGACTGAACTGCAGAATGCCAGAATAAGAGGGGGATAGCTAGTCTTATCGAAGACTACGCTTCTGGTCACCTTCGTCTTGCAACAGGCAGAAGAGGGTAGGTCGAAGTCCTCCAAGTAGCATCTCCAAGTAACATCTCATAGCATAATCCTACCCGGCGATCCCCTCCTCATATCCCTGAGGTAGAGCGACCACCGGTTGTATCTGGCACTTGGAAGGGTGTGTTTTATTAAGTATCCGGTTCTAGTTGTCATAAGGTCAAGGTACAACTCCAAGTCGTCCTGTTACCGAAGATCACGGCTATTCGAATAGATTAACTTCCCTGCAGGGGTGCACCACATAACCCAACACGCTCGATCCCATTTGGCCGGACACACTTTCCTGGGTCATGCCCGGCCTCGGAAGATCAACACGTCGCAGCCCCACCTAGGCAAAACAGAGAGGCCAGCACGCCGGTCTAAACCTAAGCGCACAGGGGTCTGGGCCCATCGCCCATAGCACACCTGCACGTTGCGAGGGCGGCCGAAAGCAGACCTAGCCTAGTGGCGTTCCAGTCCAATTCGGCGCGCGCCGCTCCGTCGCTGACGTCTGAAGTGCTTCGGCTGATACGACGACGTCGGGATACCCATAACTACTCCCACGTAGATGGTTAGTGCGTATAGGCTCGTAGCCAACTCAGATCAAATACCAAGATCTTGTTAAGCGTGTTAAGTGTCCGCGAACGCCGAACAGGGCCAGGCCCACCTCTCTCCTAGGCGGTCTCAACCTGCCCTGTCGCTCCGCCACAAAGATCCACACAGAGGGCCGTCGGGACAAAGGTCCTTTCAGCCCCCAATCCGTGGATCACTCGCGGTTACTCTTCGAGCTGACCCGACTTTAGTCACCATCTGTATAGTATGTATGTATGTATAATATATACCCGTGATCACCTCCCGAGTGATCACAGCCCAATAGTATAGCAAGGCAGACTGACAAGAATGTAGGGCCAATGATGATAAACTAGCATCCTATACTAAGCATTTAGGATTGCAGGTAAGGTATCAACAGGTGTAGCAACAATGTCAGGCTATGCATCAGAATAGGATCAACGGAAAGCAGTAACATGCTACACTACTCTAATGCAAGCAGTATAGAGTAGAATAGGCGATATCTGGTGATCAAGGGGGGGGGGCCTTGCCTGGTTGCTCTGGCAAGAGAGAGGGGTCGTCAACTCCGTAGTCGAACTAGGCAGCAGCAGCGTCGGTCTCGTAGTCTACGGGAGAGAAGAGGGGGAAGAAACAATGAATACAATGCAAACAAATGCATATCGATGCATGACATGACAAGTAATGATGCTAGGTGCGCCCAATCGCGGTAGTTGGTGATACCGACGAAGGGGGGAAACATCCGGGAAAGTATTCCCGGTGTTTCGCGTTTTCGGACAGATGAACCGGAGGGGAAAAGTTGCGAGTTCAATAGGTTAGGGGTGTGTGGCGGACGAACGGACTGCGTATCCGGAATCGTCTCGTCGTTCTGAGCAACTTTCATGTAGAAAGTATTTTCATCCGAGTTACGGATTAAAAGATATGATTTTCTAAAGATTGTATTAATTTCTGGAATTTATTAATTATTTAATTAATTCGGAAAACAGATTAATGACATCAGCAAGATGTCATGCTGACATCAGCAGTCAACAGAGTTGACTTGGTCAACCTGACATGTGGGTCCAGTGGGACCCACCTGTCATTCTCTGTTTAGTTTAATTATAGATTAGTTAAATTAATTAGTGATTATGTTAATCTAATCAGGATTAATTAACTTAATTAATTACTTAATCAATTAATTAATTAATAATTAATTTTAATAAATCATTTTTATTTTTATTAATCATATTTACTATTTTTATTTATTTATTTATTTATTTTATTAATTTTTAATTTTTTTTAGCGTTCTGGGGGTGGGGCCCCCTAGTCAGTGGCCCGGGGGCCTTAGCGGGCACAGGGCGGTGCGGGTGCGGGTGCGAGCCCGACTGGGCACTGGGCACCCGTGCCCGAGGCCACCGCAGCGAGGGCGCTAGGCCCAGTTGCGTCGGCGGCCTCGCTCGACAGCGGCAGGGGGCGGGGAGCAGGGGAGGCCCCGGACGGCGACGGCCCTGGCGGACGCGGCCAGGAGCCGCGGGAAGGAGGCGGTGGTGGCGTTCGGGAGGTTGCGGGAACGGGGCCACGGGGCGCAGGGGGCGTGGCCAGGGACAGGACGAGAGGGAGGCGCGGGGTGCGGCAGCGCGCAACCCAGCGTGGCGGCGACGGCGGCCCGCGGGCGCGGGCGTGCTCGCCGGGGCCGTGGCTCGGTGGTGGCGATAAGGGGCGCGGCCGGCACGGGGCTACCCGAGCGGTGCCGAGGCGAGGAGGAGCTCCGTGTGGGAGGTCCGGCGAGGGAGGGGAGGCCTCCGAGCGGCGGGCCGGCGTGCACGGCCACGGCGGGGCTCGCGCGGTCGCGGGCGAGGAAGAGAAAGGGAGGGCCGGGGGCGGAACGGCCTGGCGCGGTGGGGGGGGGGGGGGGGAAGAGGCCCCGGCCGAGCGGAGGAGGCGCGAGGGGAGGGGGGTACGCGGGCGCGGCCGGATCCGGCAACGGGAGCAGAGGGGGAGGAGCGGGGCGATGCTCACGGTGGGGGGAGGCGCGTAGGGTCTAGGCAGGGTGCTCGGGGGCGGCCGGGGACGACCGGCGAGGAGGAGGGCGGGGAGGCGTTCGGCGGCGACGGGGCGGTCCGGCGGGTGGCGGCGATCTCCTCCCGATCCAGATCGGGGGGGAGGGAGGATATTTCGGGGGGAGTGGGGGAGGCTGTCGGTGGGGAGTGGGGGGAGTGGATAAGGGAGAGGAGTGGGGGGGGGCCGACCTGGGCCGGCCTGGTTGGCCCGATGGCCAGCTGGGCCGCGGTCCAGCAGGGGGGGCTTCCCTCCTTTTGTTTTGTTTTTTTCTTTTGTATTTTCTTTTATTATTTCTTTTCTGCTTTAAATCATTTAATCCATTTAGCCATTTTATAAAAATATGTCTGTTGCACTATAATTACCTTTGTAATATTCGTCAACCACCGAACAATTTTATTTTAAATTTTGAAAACTTTTATTGTTTTCATCAATTTGAATTTTGAATTTGAACGGTTTCGAATTATTGCGAGGATAGCAACAGTAATCGGGATGACGTGCCATGATTAGCGTGGGATTACTGTAGCAAGATTACCCGGGCGTTACAAATCTCCTCCACTACAAGAAATCTCGTCCCGAGATTTTAGAGGTAGAAGGAAACAGTGCGGGGTATTCATCACGCAGGCGATCCTCGCGTTCCCAGGTGGCTTCGTCTTCAGAGTGATTCGACCACTGGACCTTGAGGAACTTGATCGCCTTCTGGCGTGTGCGGCGTTCAGCTTGGTCGAGAATGCGGACCGGATGCTCTTTATAGGAGAGGTCCTGTTGCAATTCGAGCACTTCATGATCCACAGCTCGGATTGGGTCCTTGAAGCAACGGCGGAGTTGTGACACATGGAACACATCGTGAACCTGAGAAAGGTTCGGCGGAAGCTCCAATTGATATGCCACTTTTCCACGCCTCTCGAGGATAGTGAAAGGACCAATATAGCGGGGAGCTAGCTTCCCTTTGATCCCGAAGCGGTGAGCACCCTTCATTGGTGTAACTCGAAGATAGGCCTTCTCGCCAGGTTGATAGACCATGTCTTTATGATGACGGTCATAATTACTCTTTTGGCGTGACTGAGCAGTCTTGAGATTCTCGCGAATAATGCGGACTTGATCTTCGGCATGTTGGATAATATCCGGACCAAAGAGTGGACGTTCCCCAGTTTCTGACCAGTTCAGAGGGGTTCGGCACTTTCGTCCATATAACACTTCGAAGGGGGCCATCTTCAGACTAGCTTGATAGCTATTATTATAAGAGAACTCAGCATACGGAAGAGATTCCTCCCATTTCTTGCCGAAGGAAATAACACAAGCTCGAAGCATGTCTTCGAGAACTTGGTTGACACGTTCAACTTGCCCTTGTGACTGAGGATGAAAAGCAGTGCTGAAAGACAGATGAGTGCCCATAGCTTCTTGGAAACTTGCCCAGAATCTTGAAGTGAATAAACTGCCACGGTCTGAACTGATAACCAGTGGAATACCGTGAAGCGAAACAATTCTGGACATGTAGAGAGTTGCAAGCTGACTAGCAGTGATCGTTTCTTTGACCGCCAGAAAATGTGCAACCTTAGAAAGTCGGTCAATGACGACAAGAATAGCATCATTACCCTTTTGCGATTTGGGAAATCCAGTAACGAAGTCCATCTCGACATGGTCCCATTTCCATTCAGGAATAGATATAGGTTGCAGAGTTCCAGCAGGCCTTTGATGTTCTGCTTTGATACGACGGCAAACGTCACATTCAGCAACATAACGAGCAATGTCTTGCTTCATGTTAGACCACCAGAATCTCTGACGAATGTCTTGATACATCTTCGTACTACCAGGATGGATACATAGAGGCGTATCATGAGCTTCTTTCATAACCTCCTGAGTCATATTCAGGTTTTCCTTCTTACACGGCACCACTAGGCGGCCTTTGAAGTACAAGGCGCCATCATCAGCAATAGTGAAGGATGAGGAACTTCCTTCTTTGAGGTCTTGCTTAATCTTGTAGACTTCAGAGTCAAATCCCTGCATTGTCTTTATGGTGCCCACGAGATCGGGTTCAACAGCCAGGGTATAGAGGGAACCCTGGGAAACAACACGGAGATTCATCTTGCGGAACTCCGGAGGAGGGGGAGCGAGTGCACCCGGAGGAACAATATGGAGGTTTAGCTTTCTGAATTCTTCAACAAGTGAGGGCTGGACTTTGTGAACCTGGAGGTGGTTGCAGTAAGACTTGCGGCTCAAGGCATCAGCCATTACATTAGCCTTGCCTGGTGTATAGGAAATACCCAAATCAAAGTCTGCAACAGTCTCCATCCATCTCTGCTGACGGAGGTTCAGGTCTGGCTGAGTAAACAGATACTTCAGACTTTGGTGGTCAGTGAAGATCTCGCAACGATTACCGAGTAGGTAATGTCGCCACTGTTTTAGCGCATGAATGACAGCAGCAAGTTCGAGGTCGTGAACTGGGTAGTTCTCTTCGTGAGGGCGCAATTGCCGAGAGGCATAAGCAACCACTTTGCGCTCTTGCATTAGGACACAGCCTAGTCCTTGACGGGAAGCGTCGCAGTAAATGACGAAGTCCTTCTTAGTATCAGGAGGAGCTAGTACTGGGGCAGAAGTTAACTTGTCCTTGAGTGCCTGGAAACTTTCCTGACATTTATCTGTCCATTGGAACTTGACGCCCTTATGCAATAGGTTAGTCAGAGGCCTGGCAATCTTGGAGAAGTTCTCGACGAATCGACGGCAGTAGCTGGCGAGACCGAGAAAACTTCTGACTTGCTTAACGTTCTTCGGAGGAGTCCAATCGAGAATAGCCTGAACTCGTTCAGGGTTGACGGCAATACCATCCTTAGAGATGACATGCCCAAGATAGGTTACTTCGGGAAGCCAGAATTCACATTTGGAGAACTTGGCATAAAGTTGATGCTCTCGTAGCTTTTCCAGCACGAGGCGAAGATGTTCAGCATGTTCCTCTTCGTTCTTGGAAAATACCAGAATATCATCCAGATAAACCACGACGAACTTGTCGAGGTAATCCATGAATATATAGTTCATCAGGCGAGAGAAGGTGGCTGGAGCATTGGTTAAGCCGAAAGACATGACGGTGTACTCGTATGAACCATAACGAGTCACAAAGGCGGTCTTGGGGATATCTTCCTCACGAACACGGATCTGGTGGTAACCCAACCTCAAGTCGAGTTTAGAGAACACTGATGAACCAGCCAATTGATCATACAGATCATTGATCCGAGGAAGAGGATACTTATTCTGAATGGTAGCTTGGTTTATAGGACGGTAGTCTTGGACCAATCGGTTTGTCCCATCTTTCTTCTTGACAAAGAGAGAAGGTGCTCCCCAAGGAGAGCAACTTGGGCGAATGAAACCACTTCGAAGAGATTTATCGATTTCCTCCTTAAGCTCAAGGAGTTCATGCGGCGGCATCTTGTAGGGTCGCTTGGCTATAGGAGTGGTGCCTGGTTTCAAGTCGATGACGAATTCGACAGCTCTAGCAGGGGGAATCCCTGGGAGTTCTTCAGGAAAGACGTCTAGGAATTCACGCACGACGGGAATGTTTTCAATGCCCTCAAGTGGTGCAGCGTTCAATGCGTTTAAGGCATAAAGTCTGGCCTCGGCATTCCGAACCAGATGAGCATCGTAGCTAATTATTTCATCAGAAGGGTGTAGCAGATGGACGGTCTTGGTGGCGCAAACGATAGAAGCGGTATGCGCCTTTAACCAATCCATTCCCAGAATGAGATCAATGCTACAGGACTTCAGTACGATGGGAGAGACAAGGAATTCCAGTCCTTCAATTTCTACAGGGACGTCGTTGCAAATCATGGAGGTTCGACATTGGCCCGCAGGGGTGTGCACTAATAGAGAAGCGTTCATGTCTTCACTTTTAATGCCATGCATGAATGCAAAATCTTCTGACATGAATGAATGCGATGCTCCTGTATCAAATAAAACAGATGCTGGTACTGAATTTACGAGGAGTGTACCCATCACAGTAGCAGGCTGGTCTTGAGCTTCATTCAGATCAATGTGGTTGGCATGAACACGGCCATAAGACTTGGCATTGTTGTTGCGGGCCTGGTTGTTCCCACGGCCAGTTGCTGGAAGGGCCAGTTGATTCTGTTTCTGGTTGCATTCCCTAGCACGGTGCCCTGGTTGTCCGCACCTGAAGCACAACCCATTCTCGGGGGTAGGAACAGGAGCTTGGGGTGGTGGAGCTGGAAGCCTCGGCTGCCTAGTTGGAGCAGCCGGCAGACGAGGTGCAGCATAAGACTGCCTTGGGGCAGGTGCAGTTGGACGGTACATGCTGTTCGGGATCCATATCTTACGCTTCTGCGAGGGCGGGCCCGAAGATGAGCCCGTGTCACGGTTGCGCCTTTGAGAGCTCTGGTGTTCTTGCAGACCAGTCTCGACATTGATGGCCTTGTTCACCAAGGTGGCGAAATCGGCAAAGTCATGCACTAGAAGTGTGAGCTTGATGTCAGCTTGAAGGCCTTCACGGAACTTCTCCTGTCTGCGAGCATCAGTTGCAATGTCTTCTTCAGCATAGCGGGATAAGTCCAGAAACTCCCGCTGATAAGCTTCAACAGTCTTGTTGCCTTGGGTGAGGTTGCGAAACTCACGCTTCTTCCTGTCCATGATTCCCTGAGGAATGAAGCGGGCACGGAAGGCAGCCTGAAAGTCTGGCCAGGAGATGATTGTCCCAACTGGCAGAGTACGCCTATGGCTGTCCCACCATTGAGCTGCGGGTCCCTTCAGGAAGAAGGAAGCAAAAGTGACATAGCTGGCAGGGGCTACATCAGCAGACTCCATCTCATAGGTGATGTCACGGAGCCAGTCATCAGCATCCAGCGGCTGGGTTGAGCTGCGGTACACACTTGGGTTGAGGCGTATGAAATCCTGCAGAGTTGTTGTGTTTGGATGCTGGTTCATATTGGGGCGAGGAAACTGAGCCATCATGTTTTCCATGAACTGGCGATTCATCTCAAGCTGTTGGATCATACCAGCCATGTACTCAGGCGGTGGTGGGAAGTTGCCACCACGACCACGACCAGCTGGTCTAACCATCCTGCTAATATATAACAGGGGTAGTTCAGTATTGAGAAATTTGCATAGACAAGAGTCATTCATGATGAAACATGCATAATGAAAGGAGCACGACAGATACCACATAGATAGTCGGCATAACTTACAAAAGGGGTCGGACATAGAGTTCAGTACACAGAGTTCCGTACATAGACTAAGTCATCATAGGCGGCACGCAGGCTCGCGAGTGCATCTAAGACTAATGAGCAAGACTACATCAGTCCCAGGAGGTACTGTGAAGGTAGCTGTAACCTGACAGCTGGTAGTGAGGCAACGGATAGTCCTCCACGTCAGTGGCCTGGGGGCCGCGGATACTCTGGTGTAGAACCCGACGCTCAGGTGGCAGAAGAGGACCAAGTGCGGGAGAGTAGCCTCCCACCTCTGGCCATCCGACACCGTGGGGCATCACGGTCCTGGCTGGGTAGATCGCAGAACGCGGCAGCTGTCCAGACCGGACAAAGGGGTGCAACCGCGTCAGAGCCCTGTAAAGGTGCTGACGAGTGGTGTACAACTCGTGGCGAAGAGCTCTGTTAGCTCGGTCCAGCCCATCAGCATGCAGAACCAGGCGCTGATGGTGGAAGGGCTCTCGGGTGACGGTGGAGTAGGCGGCAGTGTAGTATCCCTCCGCACCAACGTCAGATGCGATAGGAATGTGCCTGAAAGGGGAAGTGTCCAATGCCTGATACTCTCCACGAAGACGTGTCAGAGCAGCATGAGCCGCATCGTGGACTGCCATCTCGATGGTCACTCCAACACCATGAGCGGTGTGCAGCACGGTAGTGGACTCATACTCCCGAGAGTAGAGGTGGACGATGGCACGGTACTGCTCCTGGTTAAAGTCCTGGTACTCCTCGTAGACGGTGTACTCAGGGTGCCAGCGATAACCCAGATAGGTCATCATATCAGCTAGCACAGCAGGTGATCCTGAGGCACCAATGGCCGCAGTGTGGCGCACGACCTGCCTCGCGGGTTCCATCTGAAAACAAAGATGTTTCAATGGAGTCAAATGACAACATGGGCACTATTCAAAATGCTATCCTACAGAATAACTATGGCTTATCCAACTTTGGGGTGAACGTGGTAACGGGATCCTAATGTCAGAGTTAGTAAATTCGTTTAACCCGAGTAGAAAAGAGTTCAGAGTCCCAGAGTAAAGGTCGAGGAGTAAAAGATCCTAGTACCACCCAATGGCGACGTGGGCCCGTAAGGCTCACAGCCATGTTAGTAAAAGTTTTGTAGTGACTAGACTCGACTTCGGCCAAGGAGTGTGGAAGGGGGATTCCTACAGGCAGTCGGCTCTGATACCAACTTGTGACGCCCCCGATTCAATCGTACACTAATCATGCACGCAAATGTGTACGATCAAGATCAGGGACTCACGGGAAGATATCACAACACAACTCTACAAATAAAATAAGTCATACAAGCATCATAATACAAGCCAGGGGCCTCGAGGGCTCGAATACAAGTGCTCGATCATAGACGAGTCAGCGGAAGCAACAATATCTGAGTACAGACATAAGTTAAACAAGTTTGCCTTAAGAAGGCTAGCACAAACTGGGATACAGATCGAAAGAGGCGCAGGCCTCCTGCCTGGGATCCTCCTAAACTACTCCAGGTCGTCATCAGCGGGCAGCACGTAGTAGTAGGCACCTCCAGTGTAGTAGGGGTCGTCGTCGACGGTGGCGTCTGGCTCCTGGACTCCAGCATCTGGTTGCGACAACCAGAAAGAAGGAAAGGGGAAAAAGGGGGGAGAAAGCAACCGTGAGTACTCATCCAAAGTACTCGCAAGCAAGGAACTACACTACATATGCATGGGTATATGTGTAAAGGGCCATATCAGTGGACTGAACTGCAGAATGCCAGAATAAGAGGGGGATAGCTAGTCTTATCGAAGACTACGCTTCTGGTCACCTTCGTCTTGCAACAGGCAGAAGAGGGTAGGTCGAAGTCCTCCAAGTAGCATCTCCAAGTAACATCTCATAGCATAATCCTACCCGGCGATCCCCTCCTCATATCCCTGAGGTAGAGCGACCACCGGTTGTATCTGGCACTTGGAAGGGTGTGTTTTATTAAGTATCCGGTTCTAGTTGTCATAAGGTCAAGGTACAACTCCAAGTCGTCCTGTTACCGAAGATCACGGCTATTCGAATAGATTAACTTCCCTGCAGGGGTGCACCACATAACCCAACACGCTTGATCCCATTTGGCCGGACACACTTTCCTGGGTCATGCCCGGCCTCGGAAGATCAACATGTCGCAGCCCCACCTAGGCAAAACAGAGAGGCCAGCACGCCGGTCTAAACCTAAGCGCACAGGGGTCTGGGCCCATCGCCCATAGCACACCTGCACGTTGCGAGGGCGGCCGAAAGCAGACCTAGCCTAGTGGCGTTCCAGTCCAATTCGGCGCGCGCCGCTCCGTCGCTGACGTCTGAAGTGCTTCGGCTGATACCACGACGTCGGGATACCCATAACTACTCCCACGTAGATGGTTAGTGCGTATAGGCTCGTAGCCAACTCAGATCAAATACCAAGATCTCGTTAAGCGTGTTAAGTGTCTGCGAACGCCGAACAGGGCCAGGCCCACCTCTCTCCTAGGCGGTCTCAACCTGCCCTGTCGCTCCGCCACAAAGATCCACACAGAGGGCCGTCGGGACAAAGGTCCTTTCAGCCCCCAATCCGTGAATCACTCGCGGGTACTCTTCGAGCTGACCCGACTTTAGTCACCATCTGTATAGTATGTATGTATGTATAGTATATACCCGTGATCACCTCCCGAGTGATCACGGCCCAATAGTATAGCAAGGCAGACTGACAAGAATGTAGGGCCAATGATGATAAACTAGCATCCTATACTAAGCATTTAGGATTGCAGGTAAGGTATCAACAGGTGTAGCAACAATGTCAGGCTATGCATCAGAATAGGATCAACGGAAAGCAGTAACATGCTACACTACTCTAATGCAAGCAGTATAGAGTAGAATAGGCGATATCTGGTGATCAAGGGGGGGGCTTGCCTGGTTGCTCTGGCAAGAGAGAGGGGTCGTCAACTCCGTAGTCGAACTGGGCAGCAGCAGCGTCGGTCTCGTAGTCTACGGGAGAGAAGAGGGGGAAGAAACAATGAATACAATGCAAACAAATGCATATCGATGCATGACATGACAAGTAACGATGCTAGGTGCGCCCAATCGCGGTAGTTGGTGATACCGACGAAGGGGGGAAACATCCGGGAAAGTATTCCCGGTGTTTCGCGTTTTCGGACAGATGAGCCGGAGGGGAAAAGTTGCGAGTTCGATAGGTTAGGGGTGTGTGGCGGACGAACGGACTGCGTATCCGGAATCGTCTCGTCGTTCTGAGCAACTTTCATGTAGAAAGTATTTTCATCCGAGTTACGGATTAAAAGATATGATTTTCTAAAGATTGTATTAATTTCTGGAATTTATTTAATTATTTAATTAATTCGGAAAACAGATTAATGACATCAGCATGATGTCATGCTGACATCAGCAGTCAACAGAGTTGACTTGGTCAACCTGACATGTGGGTCCAGTGGGACCACCTGTCATTCTCTGTTTAGTTTAATTATAGATTAGTTAAATTAATTAGTGATTATGTTAATCTAATCAGGATTAATTAACTTAATTAATTACTTAATCAATTAATTAATTAATAATTAATTTTAATAAATCATTTTTATTTTTATTAATCATATTTACTATTTTTATTTATTTATTTATTTATTTTATTAATTTTAATTTTTTTTAGCGTTCTGGGGGTGGGGCCCCCTAGTCAGTGGCCCGGGGGCCTTAGCGGGCACAGGGCGGTGCGGGTGCGGGTGCGAGCCCGACTGGGCACTGGGCACCCGTGCCCGAGGCCACAGCAGCGAGGGCGCTAGGCCCAGTTGCGTCGGCGGCCTCGCTCGACAGCGGCAGGGGGCGGGGAGCAGGGGAGGCCCCGGACGGCGACGGCCCTGGCGGGCGCGGCCAGGAGCCGCGGGAAGGAGGCGGTGGTGGCGTTCGGGAGGTTGCGGGAACGGGGCCACGGGGCGCAGGGGGCGTGGCCAGGGACGGGACGAGAGGGAGGCGCGGGGTGCGGCAGCGCGCAACCCGGCGTGGCGGCGACGGCGGCCCGCGGGCGCGGGCGTGCTCGCCGGGGCCGTGGCTCGGTGGTGGCGATAAGGGGCGCGGCCGGCACGGGGCTACCCGAGCGGTGCCGAGGCGAGGAGGAGCTCCGTGTGGGAGGTCCGGCGAGGGAGGGGAGGCCTCCGAGCGGCGGGCCGGCGTGCGCGGCCACGGCGGGGCTCGCGCGGTCGCGGGCGAGGAAGAGAGAGGAGGGCCGGGGGCGGAACGGCCTGGCGCGGCGGGGGGGGGGGGAAGAGGCCCCGGCCGAGCGGAGGAGGCGCGAGGGGGGGGGGTACGCGGGCGCGGCCGGATCCGGCGACGGGAGCAGAGGGGGAGGAGCGGGGCGATGCTCACGGTGGGGGGGGGCGCGTAGGGTCTAAGCAGCGTGCTCGGGGGCGGCCGGGGACGACCGGCAAGGAGGAGGGCGGGGAGGCGTTCGGCGGCGACGGGGCGGTCCGGCGGGTGGCGGCGATCTCCTCCCGATCCAGATCGGGGGGGAGGGAGGATATTTCGGGGGGAGTGGGGGAGGCTGTCGGTGGGGAGTGGGGGGGGGGAGTGGATAAGGGAGAGGAGTGGGGGGGGCCGACCTGGGCCGGCCTGGTTGGCCCGATGGCCAGCTGGGCCGCGGTCCAGCAGGGGGGGCTTCCCTCCTTTTGTTTTGTTTTTTTTTCTTTTGTATTTTCTTTTATTATTTCTTGTCTGCTTTAAATCATTTAATCCATTTGGCCATTTTATAAAAATATGTCTGTTGCACTATGATTACCTTTGTAATATTCGTCAACCACCGAACAATTTTATTTTAAATTTTGAAAACTTTTATTGTTTTCATCAATTTGAATTTTGAATTTGAACGATTTCGAATTATTGCGAGGATGGCAACAGTAATCGGGATGACGTGCCATGATTAGCGTGGGATTACTGTAGCAAGATTATCCGGGCGTTACAGGGGCGGTGTGGGGCGTCGGCGGCGGTGGCTCCTGGCGGCGGCGGCGGGCTTCGGCGGCGGGGCTCCCGGTGGCGGCGGCGGCTTCGGCGACGGGGCGGGACGGGGTGAGGCGGCGGGGCTGGGGGGTATTACAGAGGGGAGGGGCCAGCTTGGAGGAGGGGGCAAGGCGGCGGGGAGGCGGAGTCCGTCTCGAACTCCGGTCCGAGTCGGCGCGGCGGCGGCATGCACGGCGGTGCGGGGAGGCGGGCCGGCTCGGCTGGGCCTCGGCCCAGTCGGGCGTGCGCGATATTATTTTTTTAAAAGAAATCCACTAAAAATAAGAAAAATCCTAGAAAATAAAATAAAGTTCTAAAAATGCCAAAATAAATTTTCATCGTCTAAATAGAATATTTAGAACAAGACGAACATTTTCTTGGCCCTAAAATGCAGTTTTGAAAAACGTGCAGTTTTCCTAAATTCAAATAAAATCGCTAAAAACTCCAAAATAAAATCTTATTTGATCTTTTTATTAAATCCTCAATATTTCTTTATTTTGGGAAAGTCATTTTATTCCCTCTCTCAGATTTTTATAATACAAATAATTGAAAGTAAAATAAGTAAAATCAAATGATCCTATTTTCAAAATTTGAGAAAACTCAAATGTGAAAATAACGAAAATCCCAACTCTCTCCGAGGGTCCACGAGTTGCATAGAATTTTTGGATCAGGCCAAAAGCAATAAAATATGATATGCAATGATGATCTAATGTATAACATTCCAAATTGAAAATTTGGGATGTTATAAACCTACCACCCTTAAGATGAATCTCGCCCTAGAGATTCGGTTTGGCTAGAAAATAGGTGAGGGTGGTCCTTCAGTTGCTCTTCCTCTCGCTCCCAGGTGGCTTCATCCTCGGTGTGGTGGCTCCACTGAAATTTAGAAAACTTGATAACCTTGTTGTGGGTGACTCGGCTGGCAAATTCGAGGAATTTGACTAGTTTCTCCTCGTAGGTTAAATCACTATCCAACTGAATCGCTTCCAGCGGCACTGTATCTCTTAGCGGTATATCAGCCATTTCTGCGTGGCACTTCCTTAACTAGGAAATGTGGAACACATCATGAACACCTGACAATCCTTCGGGCAATTCCAATTTGTAAGCAACATCTCCCATACGTTCCAAAACTTTGTATGGTCCCACAAAATGTGGCGCTAACTTTCCCTTAACTCCAAAGCGCTGAACTCCTCGAAGTGGAGATACACGAAGATAATCTCGGTCTTTGACTTTGTAAACTATCTCCTTGCGTTTAGAATCTGCATAGCTCTTCTGCCTGGACTAGGCTATCTTGAGCCTATCGCGAATCAACTTCACCTTCTGTTCAGACTCCTTAATAAAATCTGGTCCAAACAATTAGCGATCTCCAAGTTCATCCCACAACAACGGGGTTCTGCACCTCCTTCCGTACAAGGCTTCGAAAGGGGCCATCTTCAAACTGGATTGATAACTGTTGTTGTAAGAGAACTCAGCATATGGCAAATTGTCGTCCCAACTAGATCCATAATCTAGCGCACAAGCTCTAAGCATGTCCTCCAAAATCTGATTGACTCTCTCGGTCTGTCCATCTGTCTGTGGATGAAAGGCTGTACTGAACTCTAGCCTGGTACCCAAAGTTTCATGCAACTGATTCCAGAACTTTGAGGTAAACTGGGTTCCTCTATCTGATACAATGCTCCTGGGAACTCCATACAAACATACGATCCTGGTCATGTATATCTTAGCCAACTTGGCACTGGTGTAAGTGGTCTTCACGGGGATGAAATGAGCTACCTTCGTCAAACGATCAACTACAACCCATATCGAGTCATAGCCTGAACGAATCCTGGGCAATCCAGTGATAAAATCCATGCCTAGCTTATCCCACTTCCATTTGGGTATTGGCAATGGCTGTAACAATCCTGCTAGCTTCTGATGCTCTGCCTTCACACTCTAACGTACATCACGAACTGCTACATATTCCACAATATCCTTCTTCATTTCGGTCCACCAGAATGTGTCTTTCAAATCCAAATACATCTTGGTATTTCCTGGGTGAATTGAGTACGGCGAATCATGGGCCTCTTGCAGAATGAACTTCCTGAACTCCGGATCATTGGGCACATAAACGTGGTCCTCAAACCATAAGGTATCATGCTCATCCTCATGAAATCCTTTAGCTTTTCCTTTGCTCATATTCTCCTTTATAGAGGCAATCTCCTTGTCAGTCTTCTAGGCTTCTCTGATCTTATCCATCAAGGTAGACTGAATCTCCAACACTGTAACATAGCCTCTCGGAACTATCTCCAAACATAGCTCGCGAAGGTCCTCGGCTAACTCTTTCGGTAACTCTCCGGTCAAGAGTGTGTTGACATGGCTCTTGCGGCTCAATGCGTCAGCTACTACGTTAGCCTTTCCAGGATGATAATGCAATCTCATATCGTAATCCTTGATGAGCTCCAACCATCTCCTTTGCCTGAGATTCAACTCCTTCTGTGTGAAGATGTACTTCAAACTCTTGTGATTCGTGTACACCTCACAATGATATCCAATGACAAAATGTCTCCAAGTCTTCAATGCGTGCACTACAGCTGCTAACTCCAAGTCATGTGTAGCATAATTCAGCTCATGGGGCTTAAGCTGTCGTGAGGCATACAAAACAACTCTTCCCTCCTGCATAAGAACTGCTCCAAGTCCTCGACGAGAAGCGTCTTAATAAACTTCATAATCCTTACGCTGATCTGGCAGAATCAAAACTGGCGATGTAACCAAACGTTTCTTCAACTCTTGGAAACTGGCCTCACATTCCTTAGTCCATTTAAACTTGGTGTCCTTATTCAACAACTCCGTCATGGGCTTTGCAATCTTCAAGAAATTCTCAATGAACCTCTGGTAGTATCCTGCAAGTCCAAGAAAACTCCGGATCTCTCCAACGGTCGTTGGTGCTACCCAATTTGTCACGGTGACAACTTTGGTGGGGTCTACTCCTATTCCTTCTCCGGATATCACATGTCCGAGGAATCCAACTTCGTTCAACCAAAACTCACATTTGCTGAACTTGGCATATAACTGATGTTCTCTAAGCTTCTCCAGTACCAAACGCAAATGCTCCTTATGCTCTTCTTCATTCTTTGAATATACCAAAATATCATCAATGAACACCACGACGAACTTATCCAGAAACTCCATAAACACCTTGTTCATCATGTTCATGAAATATGCAGGTGCGTTAGTCAGACCAAATGACATAATGGTATACTCATACAGCCCGTACCTGGTGGTAAAAGCCGTCTTAGGTATATCCTCCTCTCGAATCTTCAACTGATGGTATCCTGATCGCAGATCGATCTTGGAAAATACCTTAGCTCCTTGCAATTGGTCAAATAAATCATTGATCATCAGCAATGGGTACTTGTTCTTGATTGTTACTTCATTCAATCCTCGATAATCAACAACCATCCTCAATGATCCATCTTTCTTCTCCACTAGAAGCACTGACGATCCCCAAGGTGAAGAACTTGGGCGAATATAGCCTTTATCCAGTAGCTCCTTAATATGCTTCTTAATTTCCTCCAAATCTTGTGCGGGCATCCTATATGGTCTCTTAGATATCGGACATGTGCCTGGTAAAAGCTCAATCAAAAACTCAATATCTCTATCCGGTGGAATGCCTGGCAACTCCTCTGGAAATACATCAGGGAAATCCTTCACCACCGGTACTTCCTCCTGCACAACTCCTGATAAAGAATTTACTTGTGTCCTCTTCGGCTCATGCCGTGATACATACTTAATCCTTCTCCCCTCCGGGGTGGTAAGCAAAATCGACTTACTAGCGCAATCCATGTTTCCTCCATACATCGAGAGCCAATCCATACCCAGAATCACATCCAAACCTTGCGATTTAAATCCGAGGGGAAAACATGCCTACCTATACTCAATGGCACTTGAAAACATCCTCGACTGGCCATATACTCCGCTCCTGGTGAGCTTACTAACATAGTTGTTCTAAGAAGTTTGGTGGGCAGTTTATACTTATCCACAAATCCCCTTGATATGTATGAATGCGATGCACCAGTATCAAAAAGAACGATCGCAGTAAATGACTTAACCAAAAACTTACCTATTATTGCATCTGGCTGGGCTTCAACCTCCTCCACGTTAAGGTGGTTCACCTGTCCCCTGTTGAAAGGGTTCAGCTTCTTCCCAGATCTTCTGTTGCCATTTCCATTCTGGGCTTCAGGACATTCATTGGCATAATGTCCAGTCTTCTGACACTTGTAGCAGGTGACTTGGCTCAGGTCTCTCTTGGCTGGGGTTGCTGGGTTGGTACGGTTCTGGCCGTTGCTTCCTCCATTCCTGTTACCATTCTTAGGGCCACTATGATTATGCGAGCTACCTCATCCATGAGTATGCTGAAAATGTCCTCCCGATTTCGGGGTAAAACGTGGCTTCTGCTGAGCTCCAGAATTGTACTTCCCTTGTCCATACTTCCTATTGCGGTTGTCAATCTGCTGCTGCTTGCCTTCAATCATGAGAGCATGATCTACCAACTCCTGGTAGTTGTTGAAAGTTGCTACTATCAACTGCATGCTCAGCTCATCATTCAGTCCTTCCAGAAACTTCTCCTGTTTAGCTGCATCTGTAGCAACATCATCTGGGGCATAACGTGCTAGCTTACTAAAGTCATCCACATACTGACCAATTGTTTGTCCTCCTTGGCGCAAGTTGCAAAACCCACGTTTCTTCATGGCCATAGCTCCTGCGGAAACATGGGCAGTACGGAAAGCCTACTGAAACTGATCCCATGTGACCGTGTCGATAGGATAAGTGGCTGTGAAATTCTCCCACCATGATGATGCGGGTCCATCAAGCTGATGTGCGGCAAAATGCACCTTTTCCGCATCTGTGCACCCTACAGTGGTCAACTCCCTCCCTGTCTTGCGGAGCCAATCATCTGCAACTATCGGCTCGGTGCTACTGGAGATACCGGTGGATTCAGTCTAAGGAAACGGGTTAAGTGATCAACGGGTGGTGGAGGTGGTGGGTTGTTGTTGTTGTTGTTGTTGTTGTTGTTGTTGTTGTTGTTCTCCTGATTCTGATTCTGGACTAGTAACTGCATCAACGCATTCTGCTGCTGGATCAACTCAGTGAGCTCCGGTGGGAAAGCAAATCCATTGCCACGTCTCAGAGGCATCTGAGGGTTTTTTAGAAAGGATGAGAAAACATAATAGAATGAGGGCTAGAGAGAAAAACACTACCCATATGCACATGAGACAAAATCAAACAATGTCACTTCAATCAATCAAACAAGGGCATACAACGGTCTAACTATCGTTACAAAAGTGCTCGGACTATACTAGATTCATGGGGGAATACTACTACTGTTATGGTGATCGACTAGAAAAACTGCTCCATTGATGACTCCATGATATCTGCTCCAGCTTCATCAACATAATCATCATCTCTATCGTCTGGGTCCGAGTCGGTGTCGTCGATGATGATGTAGTTCTCTGGACAAGTGCAATCATCGTCTTCTCCTCCAATCGCGGGGAATCCCATTAATACCTTCAGCTTCTTCTTCAGATCATCGTTCTTCTCCATGAGTGTTGCTATTTCCTCCTCATATCCATCATGTGTAGACTTGAGTTGTTCCTCTAGTTCCATGATCTTGGTCATCACCTTCTTCAAATCTATCATGCCTGCGCACATGTGGTTATCCTGGCATCGAATGTGCTGGTTTAACTCCTGAATGAAAGCTGCAATTGATCTATCCTTCCTGGTGCTAATCATCTCCCATTGTTCATCTCGGCACCCACAAATCTGGTAAATAGTATCCTTGAGATCCTTGTGGTAAACTTCTCCAATGCGTCCCATTGTGATGTGGGCTGCCATGCTCTTTCCTAGACTACAGGTTGGTGCATCGAAGGAAAACTCTACGGGCTCAGTGACAGGCATGAACATCCTTCCTGGAACTTGAACTTGAATCATCCAATGCTCCTCTTCTAGTAAAGTGGCATTGTAGGTCCCGGTGAAGCTTGGTACTCCAATGTTCAGGTACTTAGTGACTTCTTTCAAGTGGCGTCCAAAGGGGGTATCTTCATCTGGTTGCGTGAACTTGTTGCTTGCATCCGCCATCCTAAAAGAGTAGAAAAGATGAGGAGTCAGAAATGAGAAGAGTGAGTAGTGATCTAGGGCTTTTAGCTTAGTGGTCGTGTCCTATAGTCAGTGTGTGCTCTGATACCATCTTGTAGTGACCAGACCTCAAACAGTCTGATCTCTGTGCTTTAGTGTCATCCCTGGATCAGTAATGCTAACACGCACAGTACTTGAAGGATTTATAACAGAGTAGAAATCACACACTTATTACAGCGAATGTCTCAAAAGAGAACTTATTACAATAAATATGGCTTAAGGCCATCTAAAAAACGATGACAGCGGAAGGCTTGGAAGATAAGCGAGTCCATCAACTCCAACGGCATCACTGAGTATAAGACCACGACCAAAGGCACCTTACTCGTCGTCTCAAAAGTCTGTAACATGAACGTTGCAGCCCGAAAACGGGTCAGCACATGGAATATGCTGGCAAGGTAACACATAGAGAGTAATGAACAGAAATATGCAATACTACATGCATATATGGCTGGTGGAATGCTCTATGGTTACAGTTTTGCATAAAGCCAATCTTTTCCTACTGCAAAGGTATAAATTTTATTTAACTATCATGGTGGTTGTTAAACATTGAGAAGATAGACATCCTCTCAATCCCAATTAAGCATCATCATTAACCCAACAAATTAAATTAAAGTAACATGATGAGATTCACATGATAATCCAAGTACTAGATACTCAAAACATCCATAACCGGGGACACGGCTAACCATGATTAGTTTGTACACTCTGTAGAGGTTTGCACACTTTTCCCCACAAGACTCGATCTCCTCCGTGGATTTCTCGCACTACATGGTGTTTGAGAAACGGATGACCGAGACATAGTCTTTCAGAAGCGCTAGCACCTTACGATCGGGTAGACAGTTACACCTACTTTCCCCTACATCTGCTAGTCTACCACTGTAAGACTTCGCACGACTTAACCAACTATGCTAGAGCCCATAGTAGCTTGTGGCTGCACACGGAAGTTTCTAGCATGAATAATCTCATGATCCCTTTGGGCCTGGGTGGCGGTCCATAAAAAACAGGCAATCGCTGCAATACCCAGGTGCCTCAGTCCACCCAGATGTGTGTTAAAGTTGCCACCTTAAATAAACTATTAAATAACAATCTCACATCTGTCATGGATACACTCACCCAATCCACGTCTACTAGCATAGCATGACATTATAAGCAAACGTAGAAGTAACTCCCAAGGGTTTTAAAATAAAACAGGTATTAGGTACTACCTCATCTACTTCCCAAAACCCACATATTAATCAGATCCTAATCATGCAATTGTTTGAGAATTGATCTAATGCAATAAAACTGGGTAGTAAAGAGGTATGATCAAAGTGTTACTTGCCTTGCTGATGATCCGTGAAACCTAGCGATTCGAAGTAGCAAGCGGCGCACTCCGGGTACTCTATCGCAAACAAACAAGCATACAAATAAGCAATCATCTAATGCACAGGTAAAACTCAAATAAGAGATCTAACCAGAAAGTTCAACTTAAGAACTCCGGTTTGCAAAAAGAAACAAATCAAACGAAGCAATGAAAGTCAAACGGCGAAAGAAACAAGCTTCATTTACTAATCTGGACCTAAGTCAAAATTTTACAGAAGCAAAAACTTGTTTGAGTTGGGTAAGTAGAAAGAGGGTTTCGAGACGAAACTCTAGGCGCTTGAATCGCCTGATTACAATAAACGAGCGAAAAGTTATACTGGAACGATAATCGGATCAGAAATCGCGATCAGAAATAATCGTGGAATATCCGAGAAAAAGAAAAACTGACAAACATGCTAACGAACGAACGTTCGTTGTCTGCGGCTAAATGGTGAAAACCGTTCGTTAAAACGAACGTACGGACGAACGTCCGTTAAATAGATAAACCGAGAAATCCGGTGAATCGATCTACAAAAAAACGAACTAGGGTTTTAAAAAACCGAATCGGTTTTCTAAAAAAAATGGGCGGCAGCGAACAGCGGCTACCTCGTCAGAATCCGGCGGGGCTCGGGCTCCGGCGGGCCGGCGTGGGGAGTCGGTGGAGGCGGCTCCTGGCGGCGGCGGCGGGCTTCGGCGGCGGCGCTCCCGGTGGCGGCGG